>NW_025776911.1:0-145637 GCF_021130785.1 Homalodisca vitripennis | reverse complement strand
TTTAAACCCCATTAAATTTTTAAAATATTTTTTTTTTGGGTTATAAAATTTTTATTTATAAAAATAAAAAATGTTTATTCACGGTGTTTAATACTTAAACGAAATATCAAAAATTTACTTAAACCCGTCCAGAAATTTGTTTGAATTAAATATATAGCGAGACTAGGGCGGTCCGATTAAACTTATCAAATATGGAGACAGGGGGAATAATTCTCCTTCGGTCTTTGGGCGCGAGTTTTTTTGTATCTACATTGATCGGAGTTATAGGGACTCTATTTTTTGTTGTTATTTAGCAATGAGATGAATGTGCAAATCTAGAGTATATTTACTATTTGTACAAAAGTCCTGACGGACAAAGTCAAAAAAACTGATTAGATCTTTAACACAACAATGTTTTAGTATAGCTGATAATTTAAAGAATTTGGTACAGATGTTATAAGTAATGGGAAACAAGGATTACCGTTTTTCCTATGAGCTGTATGGGGTACTAAAAGGGCGAGAGTTGTGAGCGTAATCTAATTTTAAAGGGAATGCGACGTTCACGGTTAGATTTTACACTCTAGCATTTTAATTATTTTACTCTTTGGTAGCCTATATGTCTTTTGCTCCAAAGGCCTCCAAAAAAATTTTAAGTTACTGTATGGCCATGTATTTTGTTTAGTATATCAGCTGATTACAAATCCCAATCCCCCAAAAAATGCTAAGTTTTGCTCCGTTCACTTAACTTAACAATATAAAGTATTCTTCCACATAACGCAGTTGGTCAAAATACAGTGCTTTGGGATGAGTCAGTCATCATCGTAGTGCACTAATCTGTGCACCTGATGGATATATTGCGGATACTTATTTTGACCCAGATTTTTACCTACTGTTTTTGTTATAGGTATGTTGATATCGAAACGACGCGGTGAGTTTGTTTTGACCTTTTAGTACTTCGTTCGCGACAATCTTTGAATCCATTAAAGACGAATATGACTCCATGTTTTCAGGAGGTCAAGTATGTATACAGCATTCAGATTTCAGATGTTGCATGTCAAGAAGAAGTAAAACTGGAGTTAAAAAACCTCCTCATTTGCATTGAATCAGCTCTTTATCATATATCAGCTTTATGTGCAGAAAACCACACTTGGTTTGCATAAAGCATCAGCAGTTAATTTAGCAATTACTTAAAAATTTTAATTTAATATTTTATTATTTTAATGATTGTTTACAACTTATCATATTTAAATTTTCCATTAATTATGGTCTTAATCTTTTTCAATTCGTAAATGCTTTTACTGGAACATATCAAAAGTATCTTTAATTTGTGATTTCACAATTATTTTATAGATTGATGTCGTGTATGTTAAAATAGTTTTATATAAAAAAAGAAATAAATTGGGCAAAAATTATAAGCGTTTGTTGCTCTTAATAAAAAGCTTGAAATAAAAAACAGCAACTCTAAAACAAGTTTTAAAAAACATCACAGTAATTTTTAAATATGTAAATCATTAAATTGATGAAAACTTTAACCAAATTAAAATAAAAAAGGTTTTCTTTTAATCCAATGTTCTATATGATAAACTGCAATTTTGGTTATTTTTGACACTTAAGTTTTTAGAATAAACAAATTTTTCTCCAATAGAATAACTTTATATCCAATTTAGCTATATAAATATGCGTGAAATTATTAAAGAATAATTATTGCCTTAAAAAGTTGTTTTTAAGTTAGAAAAAATTTTAAATTCAGGTACAATGACATTTTTAATATGATTGATCACAAAAGGCTAACCAATTGTGTAGAAACTGAACTTATTAGTAAATGTATTTTGGCTAGAATATAGAGTTTTTTAGTTCTTAAATTAGTAAGGCACGTTTTACGACACAAATTAAAACGATTTTATTTTTAAGTGTTCTGCGGATTCAGATGTGACTGTAAAGTTGACCCCGGGGGTGTCTTGGGGACTAAGATTGATTATACCCTTGTGGCTACACTTCATTGACATGGCTGTGGTCGGTGTGGTAACATAGGACCTCTCACAGTGAATTAAGCAGGGGATACAAGGGACACCATGCCACTGGCAAATTGTAAATGCAGATGAATCTTTGAGATAAAATTATATAAGTATAATAATATATTATCATGCGATTACTGTTCAGCAAATTATTGTCGTTTATATATCATAAAAATAAAATTTTTTCAAGCTGTAACATGGAGAAAATAATTTTTTTTTGTAGTTCACTACAGATTAAACATATTATAACTGTGGATTTTTATTTGAAATGGAAAAATTTATTCTTTTCATTTCGTATCATGCCGGTTACTTATTAATCTGTATGATAAATTTCAAACACTGTAAATGGAAATTTTTAAGAACACTTTTTAGTAACTTGAAATTACTATTTTTTCGAATGGTTATCAGTTCTTTAAAAGTTGTGTTCTTCCAAGCAAAAACCCACTTGTGGCAGCTGTTTCCCAAGAAGGGGTTTTAATCGGGAAGTTTTAAAACCGAAATTTAAAAATTGTTTGGTCTTCATCGGGTTTTTTTAAATTGAAATATTTTCGTTAGGGGTTTTTCATATAGTAAGTGTTTCAGTGTACTGTAATATGGAGAACGTACAATTACAAAGTTAAAGTAATAGAAATATATGTAATTAGTTTTTGGATTAACAATATCTTAGGTTTTTTTCTTGGTTTTTTCTGATAGATATTTATATTGATTCAAATAGCTTACATAACCACTGGTGTTGTTAAAGGTTTTTCTCAAGAGAAAAGGTTTTACTCTTTCAAATCAAATAAATTTAAAAATTACAGTTATCTGTTTGATAAATTAAAACAAAAACTAGCAAATGTATTACTATTATTTAATACAACAAAAATATATATAAAATTTATAATTAATTCAAACACTATGTAATTTCTTATTATTAATGCGGGCTAAAAGTTTTCTGAAAAATTCTTCGTTACCACATATATTGGTACATAATACAGATGTTGGAGACCTAAATTCAAACTAAAATTAATTCTTGATTACCCCAAAAGATATTATCATGTTTTATGTATAAAATTTATGAATGTTATACTAACGTATACTAATAGGTTGTAAAAGTAAATTTAACTAATACTAAAATTTTTATGACTACTGGGAAATATACTTGCAAACGATCGACTTGTATTCTCTTGAAAACCCTTTTTAAGTGAATTCAATATCCCTTATTGTACCTTTAATATCAAAATCATGCAATATCCGCATAATTTCCCGCACATACAGTGTTATTTTTGTATCATTTTGATTTCCACAGGACCCTTTTTGAGACATTACTTTAATTTAGTTTAACTACATTTGGCGATCACTAATTAAGTTGTAAAATATTTTTCGCTATTATATTTATCCTCATAGTATTTAGTAATAAGTTTTAAATAACCATGTTATAAATGCTACAGTGTGTTTACTTTAGTTGCGGATCTATTTAATGAACAATGGGACGACCACTGTGTTTATTCTTTACAGGTTTTCTCTTTTGAGTAAAAATTTTGATGTCACAAGTGAAACTCTAAAATTCCGTGAATAACTGATACTTGTTACAATAATTAAACAACTTAATGCGACTTTTGTTTATTAGTACGTTATGACACAAGAAAACTTTCTAAATTGACGTTACCGGTTATCATAATTGTATAACAAATGCTTACTAATTGTGGAAGTCTAGTGGTTGTTGGCACATGAAAGAAAACGCAATCTAATTACAATACCTGAATATGATAGATAATACATGTCCTTACAAACCTAACTTCTAACAGAAACTGACTGTAACTAGATTGAAACTGTATGCAAAGATTTACATGTCTGTAGGACCTTTTCAACAGATCTCATATAGTTACGTCGTATACAACCGGACGGAATTGATTACAATTGAAAAAAGGGGTCTTACGAATTAATAATTCTGTGAGACCCTGATAGAAATATACATTTTGGGGAATCTTAAGGAGAAAATGAGTAAATAGTAATCACTGTTTTAAATTATCTTTCTTCAAAACTTTCAACCAATTATTTCTTTATCTCATAATCTTTTCTTAACGAATTAAGTTCTTCTGGTAAAATTGACAACAAATTCGGAGACTCCTGCATATAAAAGATGTTTTTATGGAGTATACGTTTCCGTATGAATTACAAACGGAATGATTTAAATCATAAAGGATTCACGATTTCCAAGACCTCATGTAAATCAACAAAATAGGTTTACATTGTCCTCAGTGATTACATGACGGCATTACTGCAATATGAAATATTTAGACAGTGCGTTGTATAGGAGATAAATCTATTATAGCGTATTAAAATCTACATTTCTAACTGTTCTGAGCAGATCTTGTTAAAATGATTGATTGGCTGAATTTCGCCAAGGTATTGGAATGTTTAGTATAATTCCGTCATGGTTTATTTTTCACACTCAATGGTGAGTTATTTCATACAAAGTAATTCCCAATTTAGGGCCCCAATTTTAAATTAGCATATAGTCTCTGAGCCTAAGAAAAAGTGTACTATATATTACAATGACCTTTTCTTGAAAAGAATCAATAATTTTTTAGGAAAAGTAGTCAGTCTACAGCACAAAAAATCGCCTTCAAAAAAGTATCACTTGTAAAGAGCCTTTCAGCCTAATCGTGTGAAAATAGGCGATATTGTGACGACGTGAAGCAATAATGTATTATTCATTGTATTTTTATGTGGTTTAGGCAATATTAGTAGAATAAAAACCGCTATGAATAAATTTACAATTATTCAAAGTTACGTATTTTTATTCTACGTAGGTGCAAGGATATTTAAAATCCTTTTTCATTATTGTGGTTTGCGTTGTATAGAGAACAAACACAACTTTAAGAAAGATTATCAATCAAAACTTTCTTTAAGCTTAGTTTTTAATTTCTTTTCTCATTTTTAAACATATCTAGAAATCTTTGATAAACTTAGATTATTGTATTCCACAAAACTGATTAGAACTTTCACCTTTTAAATTTGACCGACAAAGGCTCCTACTATCTGTTGGTAGGGATGTCCATTTCTGGATCATGACACTCCTTATACTAATGACAACCCTCTAGTCCGGAGGGTCATCGCAACTTCAGATTGGACATTGCTTTGCTTTCGATTGCTACTCTTTGTCTTAACAACCAGCTCGAAATTTCCATTCCCTCATTTAACAATATGGCGGGCATTGGGAATCTTGTTACTTAGTCTATATGCCTTGAACAAATATGTACAAATGTAATAACATTACTTGGTTTTTTTTATGGAGGAGAGGGGGAATAATACAATTTTTGTATGAAAATGAGGCACAGTCAAAAGTTACGTATTTCTTTGTAAATCTCCAATGTAGGAATAGGTTCAGATGTTTTAAGATTTATTATATTATAATTTTTAATTGATAATAAGCTTACTAGATTTATGCTGTCAAAATCGGCGCCCCCGGTATAATGTAGGATCTTAGTTACATATCTGACTAAAAAATATTTAAGAGTCTGAAAGTTCCACACTATTAAGGAATTTTATAGTTTGATGACGATGATTTAACATTTTTTTTATAAGCCTGACGGTTGTATTAAGTTGTATCAACATATGAAAAGTATTGTCTGAGGAGCATATGACCTTTTCATGTTTTAGATCTTTTGTTGTATACTAAAACTTCAATCACCAATATACTAGGTTTGGTAACAGTTGAGCTATTTCTTAGGGGAAAAAAATTGTTGTAACAAATTAAATAAAACCAGAAGAGTGAGGTGTTTATATGGTTGAATTCACTCTCTCAGCCCCTGTGATACTGTGGAGGAAGACGGGCCGGAGCGCGCTTTTCTTCCTGGCGGAAGACGAAAATTCCCCAGGTCGATAAAAAGACAATCAGATGTTTCTGCCCAAATTTGACTTATAACACTTTCATTGAAATAATCATAGATTTATAAAAAAAGTCGGTTCTCGATATGAATGTCATTCATTTTAAAAATTGTATGTCACGCCATATAAACACCTTTAAAAAACAAAAAAGAAGATTGTTAAACAAATTTTTTAGTTTTATGCGCGGTCATATTTTTAAAATTTTACATAACATGGGGAAAATTTATATAATACTTTTTAAGATTATATGACACCTAATTATATATATATAAATAAGTAGTAGTAATATGGGGGTTCCTGGCGCACTTTCGGAGCCGACGAAAAAGCAATGTAAAATTTTACTGTTCAAATGTACCATAAAGGAAGCTGAGAAATTTAAACACTAGCATTATCTAATGAAAAATTTTTAACCGTAAAAATTCTACAGGTCGTTTCGTCTCCAAAAAGCGAAGGTTACATTACTATCTACTCTGTGGAAAATGAAAAAATTTAACCCAAAATATACAGCTGTTTGCTTTCTTTTTCTTAAGCTGTGCTTTGTTTTTGAAAAAATGTTGTTCAAGTCTGGCTACGAATAAAGGGAAATTTATCTTATAAAAATTTTAAATTCAAATTTTTAAAACCTTTGTTTAACTAAAAACAATTTTTACTGTAACTTTAATAAAAAACTTTTTACTAAATAAAAACAACATGACGTCACCCCAAGCTTCTCTTCAGTTCTCTAGCATTTCAAAAACTTACAAAGAAGACAAATTTTTTAACCCCGGAGATTCAAGGAATACCTAAACAACTTTTTAATGACAGTTGCATAGACTTTCCCTTATATGATAACAGAATTCAAAGAACTTGTTAAAGACCTTTTGCGAATAAACGTCTAATGGAGTGTTTTAAAACTATCGGCCAAAAAAACTAAAAAAGTAAGGGATTACAAATTTACTATAATTACGAAAGATATTGAAAAGAAAGTAAAAAATAAACAAAACACGAGAGTTTTCATTCGGTTTTTTTTATGAAATTTTTCCCCAAATATTATACCGTACTTTCAAGATATATTCAACGACCTTAATTGATGAATTTCTTAGGAATTTTTTGTGGAGTATAAAGGAGTTATCATAACAATTCATTAAAGAGCATTTATCAGAATTTTTCTTCATAGAAGATAGCCACATTTTGTGTGAAACATAAAGGTATTACCTGTAGACTAATATTCCATGTGATTTCCTTATGAAGAAAGATCACCAAAACTAATGGGTTTATAAAAAACTAGTACTATGACGTTGGGGAGGGACTGCAAGTTTTAGAGTTAAGACCTTTATTCTACAAAGTTAATTGTTTTAATTTTCTTTATCTTTAACTCAGTCTTTCTTTACCCAGTAACAACCAAGTGTAAATTTTCCATTTTTTGTTTAATTCTTTAATCTTTTTCTCAAAATTCCAAAAAACAGTCAAAAAATATGTTCGGTAAGATGTACTTTATCAATCTTCACAATCTCTGGCAATTATTGCTAAACCCTGAATTTATCTTTCAATTTTCTCCCAAATTCAAAGATTCTATGTTTCTTCCTTTCTTCCTAATTCATTTAACTTTCTTATACTCTTTAAACTTTACATTCTCCAATTCATTTAACTCTTTCAAGAACTCCATTTAAATAGAAAATAAAACTAAAGTCAAAAAGTGCAAAAACCAAAATTTCTCGGTCGACCTATTTCTCCTCCCCTCTGTCTCTTTCTCTCTCTCCCTCTCTTTTTGATACCTATGACACGAATCACTTCTTGGCCGTTTATAGGCTAGGATCTATATTCAGGCTAGAGATGAGAGAGAGAATGTGAGCGAGGATAAGGATAGTGAAATGGTTCCGGAATACGATCTGAATACTATGGAATTGGTGTTTCTCCGACTATGGCCACTGCTATTGAAAACAGTTCAGAAGTTAAACTTCCTAAGCCGACCAAATCCGACTTCGCGTGACCATAATATACTCAGCAAAACCACAATACAACAGGCCCAAAATCGAGAAGTAAAATTTAAGAATTATTTAAAATATAATTTTGAAAATGTACAAGTAACAAAATGTACGCAATATTTAAAAAAGGTTAAAATTTATCTAAACCTTTTTGAAAAAGAAATGTGTTATATTAGTAAACGGGAACACAATTTTTATTCTTTAAAAGCAAATCTGCATTACCGACCATTTTAGTTCCGAAAGGATTGCGCTGTGTTGTTATCAATGACAGGTCGAGGTGTGCTACTTACAGCCCACCGGACCATCACGATAATCGCTTCGCAGGGTCTGCGTCATATCCGTAGAGTGTTATCACGCCGTGAGAGGCGCAATCGTTGGTTGTACATGCAACCATTTAGTTAATATAAATTTTGTCTATCTAAAATGGAGCGCGAAAAATAATATCATAGTCCGTTCTTGCAAAACTAGAAATATTTTAAGAAAAAAACTATGAACGCCATTATATTTCTAAGAATTCATGAAAAAAAACAGCAAAATTTACAATAATGAAACTAAATTATTTAAGACAGTGAGCCAAGAGAAAATAAAATTGCCCGATCACGACGAAAAACATGTTTTAATAGTGAGGAATATTACGTGAATTAAAAGAGAAATTTCCAAAGTTGAAAAGAAAAATCTCGAATACTATTTAATGATGAAAAACTTCATTTCAAATAGATGAACACTGTTGGCTATCACGGTTACTAACGATAAAATCAATTGCTCTGAAATGTTCGAATGCAATTGATAAAACTCATTTTAAAGTAAATATCCGAAAAATATCATTGATCGTAAGAAGTTTTATCCTCAATACGACGGTCTTTTCAAGCCAATACATTTTAACAAAATTGGACACGACAATTCCATGTCAATTTTACAATATATCTTTCAATTATGCGGTCAGAAATTTAAAAGTAGTTTAATCGAGAAATTTTCATAGATACATGTTTAAAAATATGAAGGGCTATTCTCTTTTGGAATGTGAATGATACGAACGAACTTTAGTGAAATGGTGAACCGCAATAACATGTCTAATGTATTTTAACTATCCAAAGCAAGACGAACTCTTTGACGCGTAAAACGGTAATTTATTACTAAGCATTTGAATTAATTATAACACATCGAGATAACAAACGAATAACTCCAATAAAAGGTTCCCGGATGGACATTTAAAAGTTGTAAACAAACTAGTTGTGTGCCTTAACAATCACGGAAAATGATGAATGCAGGTTCATACATCGATTTTACCAAAGCTATATCAAGATAAAAAAAGCTTGATATCAAATATAAAAAAAATAGAGGATGATTTTTGCTTTATATACTCAATAAGATGTGCTATTGAAAAAAAACCAGAAAGAGACTATGAACGCTGTAAAAGCAATACGAAAAAAATTTTTGTGAATGACGAAATTTATTTTCAGGTTTTGAGTTATCCAATGTCTCTGAAAAGATATAGTCTTAGCAAATATATTGAAAAAACGAAGTTACAATTTCCAAAGTATATAAGTATCCAACAATGTCTATCCAATGTCTACAGTTGTGATGAAAAGATTATACAATGCTACCGTTTACAAATTTCTTGAAAAAAGGATGTCGCTTGTGAAACAAACATTGATTTATTGTCTGTTAAACAAGATGATTAAATCTCATTATGTTTTTGATAAACCGATTTAAAATTAAGCTTGTTTCTTCGCAGTGGTCTAAACATAAAGAAAGGAAAATTTTTGTGTTTTAAGAGTATGTTTAAGCCATTTTTTACAAATTCTGGAGATGTTAAACAGGGATCCATTTAGAAGAATTTGTAAATAAATCATGAAGTTTGTAAAGCCAATTATGCCCATTTTCCAGGGTTTCAAACAACTTTAATTTACTAATTTATCAAAACAAAATTTTAACCATCCCCGTTAACGTACATTAATTATGAGACTTTGAGAGAATAATATTAGAAAAAAAATGTTCCGACATGCAAGATACAATCCACAAAGATCGACTACAACCAAGATTTCAGAGTCACATTCCTTATGGTTTTTACTCTATATTTAGTGGGGACGGTCGAATGTGGGGGAAAAAAAAAACCAATAGCATGTCACAAACGACCGGATATGTTATCGTGCCAAAAAAATGCAAGAAGATGTGAAAAAAAAACGTCGGACAAAAAATTTGTTTGGAAAGAACTCCAATAAATTATCGAAATACATAGCGAAAAAAATATAAATTCTAAGAACATGAAACCTATGAAATTGACAGGAAGAAGAAGAAAGAAATTTTCGTAATCAAAATTTCAAACGTTTGTCATATCTGTGACATGGTCTGCTTATGATGTTGGGTCAATTCGTATGGTTTTACTCCTGATAGTTGGAAAAGATAAGAGGTAATTAATAAACGTGAGAAGATCATTGTCATTTACACCGGGCAAGTTTCAGAGGCGCTGCTAATTGGCATGTTGCAAATTAAATTTGAAATTTCCCTCAGAATATTCCCTTTTTCTCGCCCAACAATATGTTCCATATTACCGATAACTCATTCCATGCTACATATAAGAAGTGGCTAAACAATATGGAAAATGTTGATTTGGATTGCAAACTCCGATTGAAAAATATATAAATTATTCTTGTAACATTCTGGATATGGCTTATGATATTCGAAGAAGGTGATAAGCCAGGAAAATTCATTCAAGTTTTTCGTTTGTAGACACGTTCAAGATTCATGGCCTCGTCTATAGAAAAGGTTAGCTAAAAATCTTAAAGAGAGAAAGACTTCAAAAACATACAAATAATTTTTATACAAGATGGACTGAATGAGGAATAATTGAAGAACAGCCAAATGACGACGACGCGATGATTTTTAAAATTCAAGCTGGGAAATGGAATATTTCCCTATGAATTTATCGACCAGTATTGAAAAAACTTGCATTTACACAGAAGGGATATTGAGAATTCAAGATTTCTATTCACTTTTTAACATGATGAGAGCATATCTGAGAAAGATTTTTTTCAACACTACTTAAACTGGCTTTGGAACAAATTAAAACGGAGAAAAATCTTCGAAAATTAAACTTCCTCTGATTTGACCCCCCCACTACAATATCCAAGATGTTATATTGCATGGCTGATATATTCGAAAAATTTCAGAAACATTTGCCTTAAATTGTTATTAAAACTCGATCCGGCTCACTTATCTAACAGCTCCCAGTCTTCGCATGGGACGACAATGTTAAAATTAACGAAAAATTGAGCTTCAGCTAATAAATTAACGATTATAAACTGTATTTTTGATGTATTGAAAAAGGTTATTCGCGGGGGCATTTCTCAGTGTATTTAAACGATATGTGAAAGCAAACTAACAAATATTTGAAAATATTTCCGATAAGACAAAGCCCTGAAAACTATTTGTTATACGTGATGACTAACTAACCTTTTATGGGTATTGGCCTAATGCAAAAACTGCCGCTTTCGTGATACTCACAGTGGATGGATCCAAAAACTTACACAACTGAAGAATGGAAAGAAACAATTTTTTTTGGGGGGGAACTCACTCGGCGACGAAGATTATGGCTCTATTCTCGAAGTTTATCTAGGATATCCAAACGATATTTACACGAACATCACATAGGATTTAAACCTCTTGCTCCATGAACATTTTTAAAAACAAACTTTGCACAAACTCTACTGGATAAACTGCATACGTTGTTCATGTCGAGAAAGAAATTTGACTTTCTATTTGGAACAATGTTATGATTTTGAAACATGTGAATATATATTTCTATTGCAACGCAAAGCAAGCCTTTTATGAAAGAGTACATTGATTTTACTACTAATATGAGGCCCAAAGCTACAAAGTGGACTTTGGAGTTGGATTTTTATAAGCTGATGAACAACTCAGTTTTTGGAAAAAAAAGTATTGGGAAAATGTGGCGATAATAGATGCGATATTAGACTAGGAAAATGAAGAATTTTCAATGAAACAGGCCAAGATAAACGAACTTCAGAAAAGCTTCACTATCTTTGACGACAAATGTATAGAGGACGTCACCTTGTTATAAACAAAAGGTTAAATTTAAACATATCCGTTTTACATAGGATTTTTCAGTTCTTGACCTATCAAAATTGCTAATGTACGAGTTTTATTACGATTTAAATTTAAGAGGTTTGTATCCAGATGTTGTGTGAATCTCGTGTTTACATGGATTACAGACAGTTATTTTCTAGGCCGATTGAAACGTGATACTTTTAAAACATTATTAAAGAAAAATTTAGATGGACTTTTTGATTTACAAGTGATTATCCAAAAGATCATGAATGGTGTTCACTACTAAAAATAAGGGAGGTATTAAGGGAAATTTCTCAAAGTTGAGTTAAATAGCGAATGTTTTAGAAGAATTTTGTGGTTTCGTTTAGGTCTAAAGATGTACTCGTCACAAATATCTCTAGATAAAAACCCAGCTAGGTGTAAAGGGAATTAAGAGAAGCGTTGTAAATAAAACAATAAATAATCGAAAAAACTTGAAGAGATGTTTGTTCGAAGTTAAGAAAGGAATTTAGGGAGATGTACAGTCATTCAATAAGTTATAAAAACATGAGTTGTTACTCATGTTAACCATATAACTCAATGCTGGAACTTGGAACGCTATAGATGATCAAGAAGAATTGTCCTAGAAAATAAGATCGATAACAGTACACGTATGGATATAAATCTGATTATATTAGACGAATTAATAAAAACTTGGAAACTTTGATATTGTAAGATGGAAGCTGATTTAATTCAACTGTCACAAGCTGTTAAAAAGAAACCCGAAATAATTTAGATTCTAAATTTGTTCAAACTCAAAACGGATTGTATAGAATTGCAGCAAAATGGTTCAAAAATGTAAGACTTAATAAGAGTAATTGTTATAAAGGAATCCTTATGAAAAAACAAGTAAAGAAACGAATCTAAGAAATAAGGAAGAAATCGAGATTGTAAGCTAGAGAAAATTCATTGCACCAGTACGAAAGAAGTTTAAAAAAAGTGGAAAAATTATAACATTAGGAATTGACGATTTATGGGCTGCAAGATTTAGTTAATAACGTCTAACTATTCGGATCAAAAATGATGGATTCAAAGTATATGTTTAATGTTATTGATACTTTCTCAAAAATATGCTTGGTCAAGAGCTTATCAAATGAAAAAACGGGTTTTAAAGATGTGTCAAAAGCCCCTTTCGAAGAGTTTATAGTAAATGATGCCATAAGGATCAATCAAAAACCGTCCGATACCTACTTCATACAGATCAGGGTTTAGAGTTTAAAAATAAAGAAATTTTATAACGTGGTTTTGAGGACAATACAACATTAAGATTTATCCATACTGAAAAACGAAGGAGGAAATCAAGTTTTATTTTGTTGAGTTATATAAAACAGAAACTCAAAATGAGAGGAATGAAAGTAATTTTTGAGATTAATAAAAAACTTTAAATGGATCGATATTTCTTCAAAAAAAATCGTGAAACAATTTTAACGAGTACATGTTCACAGCACAATCACAAATGAAACCGAAAGGACGTAGATAAGGGGATGGCAGAAAAGGTGTTAATTAGAGGACCGTTCTTCAAGTATAGTTCTCCACCTGAAATTCACACGGGAAAAAACTAAAAAATTAAAAGTCAATGATCATGTAAGAATTGTTAGTAAAAAACATACTACATTTTCGAACCCAAATATTGAAGAAACAATTGGTACAGAGAAAAATCTTTGTTTATTTATCAAATTCATATAACACAGATTCCTCGTAAATTATAGTATTAAAGATTTAAAAACTAATGAAGAAATAATCGGAAAGTTTTTATGAATATGAACTTGAATGAAGATCATAAACTGTAATATAAAATGTTTCTATATTTTAAATGGGCGCATCAAAAGAAATGTACCAAAGTGCAAAAGAATTTAAAGATTTAAATGAATTTTTATAAAAGAATTAAAAATAGGACAAGTTGGGAAATCTGCATTATAATTGCAAAGATTGTGAAAGGGAATATCATAAAGAATTATATGATAAAATAGAGAAAATTTTAAACTTTGGAAGATAAAGAATGTCTTAAATGTAAAGAAAAGCTATAAAAAATATTTCAGAGTTTAAATTAGTGATCACATATAGTTAGAGATAAGAAAGGACTCATATTTGTAAAGATTTGTATAAGGAAGAATCACCATAGATTTTATTATGAAGATAACTCAATGTTGAATGTGGAATGAACTAATAAATGGTTAAATAATTATCAGAAAACCTTTAACAAACAAAATATCATTAATTCAAGAGTTTAACATTTTCATCTGTGTAATAATTTTTTTCTATATAAATGGGGTCTCAAAAGAAATGTACCCCAAATGTGTCACAAGAAGAGAATAGAAAAGAATGTTATTGTAATGGAATTATACCGTTAAACATGGACAAATTAACTTTAGAAGAAAAAAAATTGTTACTTTTGTAAAGGAAATTTAAAAAATAGTTCTGAATTTTAAATAACTGGCAGTATAGTAAAGTTAGAAAAGATGCTTTTTGCAAAGATTGTGCTAATAAAATTTTTTCAGGTCGGGGAAAACGTTATAAAAACGAAAAATGCCTTGTGAATATGAAAAAACAGAATTTTACAATGGTTAACTAGTTTTGCTAAACATTTACAAAACAAAATATAATAAATCGACGAGTTTTTAGTAAAATTTAGAAAACATTTTTCATCGTGTAATTTAGATATTACTATAAGATCAGTCGTGTGATTCTGCCATATTTGTAGTAAAATCGATTTTCCGTTTGTATAAAATTTATTCATAAAGATTCTTTCTTTCTTGGTTGTAGAGATTGAAATCGAATTTGGTTCGTCCATCAATGATAACAAAAATTGCTAATTCAGGATAATTTATTTTTTAGTTGTTTTAATCGGTTTGGTATTTCTCGTTTCTGAGCTGCTAGATAACATTAATAAGGGCCATTTCCCACATGGTGATTCTTCTTAAATTTAAAACACAAAACACATGGTGTTTTTTTCTGATCAAAATTCTTTACCATACCCATATTTCTCTCTTCATTTCAATTGCCATTCCGCAATTTTCTTGTTTTATCTATTTTCAAGGAGTTCATTTGACCTGAAATTTGTAAACTGTTTTATTTTCATCTTTTTAACTGCTCTATTTTCGTTTTGAGTTTGTTACTCACACATTATTTTCTATATATTGGTAGGTTATTACTTCTTTCGTAACCCATATTTTTAAAACAATTTCGCTTCTGGTTTATGCGTTCTCAAAATTAAATGAATAAATTCCAGATTCATTAAGCGATAAAAGTGTTATTTTTTTGGAAGTTTGAAAGGTAAGCTATTTATTGCACACCTTTATATTTAGATTTAAAATTAGAAGTTTTTCTTCAGCTTCGTCAACGTTTTATTCTGATCGTTTGCATAGTATTTTCATTTTCTAGAATTTTTGCTAACGTCTTTAGCCTTAAACACCCAGATCACATTGTTTTTCGTCAACAATCGTATAAGATATGTTTTTGTTATTGAATTTTTTAGTTTGATTTTCTGAGTAGGTCTACAAACTGAACTCCTTGTTAGATAGAAAAGAAATTTATACTAGGTAATTTTTATTTTGAGAATAAAGGCAGGATTCATTAACGAAAAACAGTGTTTTTTTGAAATGTTTGAAGGCGGTGGCGACTAATCACCCCCTACCCTTCAGGAATGTATAGTTTGCGAAGCTTTTTTTTTTATATTTTTCTTTTTGACATTGTTTCTTTAAATTGCTTTCTTTCGTATTCTTTATATTTCTAACACCATCTGCATAACATCTTTCGCCTTTAAAACCCAAAAAATTCATTATTTTCGTCAACAAAATGTTTTAAAATTTCTTTATTATTGAAATGTGAGTAGAATTCACAACTGAACGCCCATTTAGATAGAAAAGAATTTCTACTAGTTAATTTGTATTTCGAGAATAAAATCCAGATTCATTAATGAAATTAGTGTCAGGATTGAAGATTTGTTAAAGGGGGGCATTTCGAATAGCCATTGTTTTTTAAAGTATAAAATATTGAAAATTTTGTCTCTCATGTTCAGACATTTAAATTTAATTGCGTTTTTTTGTTTTTCTTCATAACATTAATATTTCTATCAAACATCTTTAGCCTTAAATACCAGATTACATTGTTATTCGTCTACCAAATGTTTTGAAAATAATTTCTTTATGTATTGAATTTGAGTAGATTCACAACAGACTCCATTTTTAGATAGAAAAAAAAAATTTAACTAGTAATTTTTATTTTGAGAACTAAATGCCCAGAATCATTGAATAAAAACTGTGTCAGGATGAAGATTTTTTGAAAGGGGTCCTATGGGAATTAGACTCCGGTTAATTTATACATTCAATAGTTGTTTTCTTGAAAATTTGAAGGTAAGATAAGAACGATTCGTTTCCCCCCCTTGAATCTTCATCATTCTTTCGGACAATCTTACAATATATTGTTGTTTTTACTCTCATTAATTTAATAAATTTCCTCTGAGTCTTGAAAACAGTTAAGAACGATTTTTTTGAATTCTTTTAATATTTTTTTCTAATTGGAAATATAATCGAATTTCATTTGGTTTTTTCACTGATTTTTGATTCATAAGCAAACATGTTTGGGGAAAAATAGTTGTACAAAATTTCAGAATTCTTTGTGTAAAATGTTCGGTTATGATTTTCAAAAACTAGGTTCAACGAGATTACAATGTACTTCAATTACATCTAAGACGGTCTAAATTTTTTGGAGGCCGTTTTATTTCCTAAATATTACCTGTATTTGGCTCAATAGTTTCTTGAACAAACCCTAACTAAATCTACAATAATTGCTGAAAAACATTATTCTTACTGGTGATTTTATTTGAATTTTATTAGAGAGATAATTTTTTTGCATTTTTCAAAACTTGTTTTCGTCAAAGTTTTTTAAAGATTTATCTGATTGTTTGAATGTTTTTAGATCAATTTTTTAAGGAGGGAATTTTTTATTTGATTCGAAGGTATAATATTCCCTTTTTTGAAACCATAAAATTTTGTTATGTTCTTCTCACCTAAATTCTATACAATTAAAGGAGAACTTGTCCACTAATATTTATTACAAAATTATCAGAATAATAGCCGCTTTAAACCGCTAAAATAAATTAAGTTGACTTCTTCCTCCTTAGTGATATTAGGGATGTTCCAAGTTTTTTTACAACTAGAATTTTAGAGCTTTCTGAAGTCAACTTGAACAGCGTCATGTTTCGCAAGCGTTGCCTTCAAGATGAAAAAATCTTTCTATTTAAATGGAGAGGAATTTTTAAAGCAAAATTGGATCAGGATTAAAAACTTCAAACGTTTGAAGAAAATAAGAATGAATCAACCAATCAGATTGTTAATTGTTGGGTTCAAGGTGCGCTGTGGAAAAAATCAACTTTATTATATGAAGTTTCATCTACAAATGGTAGATTCCCATATTCCCTAATTTGTACGTCTTTAGTAAAATCTTTAGAACAAGACGCCTATAAAAAATTACAGAAAAGATTTGAAACATATTGAGAGAAAAACCTTAAACAAAAAAACTATCACATTTTTATAATGCTTCTGATGGGACATAGTTCCGTTAAGCGAATGTTTAAACCCAATTCGTTAATCGTTTTTGATGATTGTATTCTGGAAAAATCAGGACGTTATTAAGGGAATATTTCGTACTGTCTTCCGTCACAAAAACAAATCTTGTATCTTATGCTTTCCCATAATGCTTTTCAAGGCTTGATAAACAAGTTATAAGGAAATAAACCTGGAATATGTTGTGTTATTTTTGTAAGCAAGATGATCACTATTCGAAGGAAAGGATTTATAACAAATTATGTGGGATCCTGATATGAGTTTTAACCACTTTATTGAGTTTATGTGATAAAATTTTTGGAACGGACGAATACGGATTTTTTAACTTATTAATCTAACCTTTGAAGCCGAAAAATGGCAAATATTAGAAATAAAATTTTCCAATATAAACGTGTGATAATCTAGTTTTTTTCATGTTTTTACGTTCACGTTTTACGTTCCTACGTTTCGTGTTCTCGTTTCGTTATGTTCACCGTTTTCCACGTTCCACGTTCACGTTTTTACGTTCCGTGTGTTCACGTTTCGTGTTCTTCGGTTTCGTGTTCACGTTTCACACGTTCCACGTTCACGTTTATACGTTCCGTGTTCACGTTTCGTTGTTCTCGTTTTCGTGTTCTCGTTTCACCGTTCCACGTTCACGTTTTTACGTTCCGTGTTAACGTTTCGTGTTCTCGTTTCTCACGTTTCTGTGTTCACGTCTTCACGCGTTCCACGTTCAACGTTTTCGTGTCTTCGTTTTCCACGTTTCGTGTTACGTTTTTCCACGTTCCCACGTTTACGTTTTCAAAATTTTCCGTAAATAAATTTGGCGAACAGTAAATTCAGAATGAAGCAAAAAAACTTGTTCAATTCAATTGAAAAGAAGAAATTTAATCAAAGCTTTTAAAGAAACAGAATTCGAATTGATGAAAAGAACAAAGAATTTTTATTCAAAAATTTAATCAATACTTGTAAATTCTGCAATAAAAAATGTTGAGGGCAATAATTAGAAAATGTTTTAAGCGATTAATCAAAACTTAATGAATATGGTTCCAGTTGTACGACAATTTGCTGATTATTTTCGATACCAGAATCTGCAGTTCTGAAATTGGCCAAAAGTTACCATCTTTCAAAACTCACCATTTAGACCTCGAATCATTGAAGACTCTACCATAGTTTTGAACCAATAAGTCCTGGAACAACGGATATAAAAATTTGGTAAAAATTTGGTAAAAAATTAACAACACTCTCCCCTTCATCACAAAAATTAAATACAATTTCCATCCCCCCTCCCCTAAAACATAAATTCCCAACCCCTACAAATATCCCATACCATACAAACACAAAAAAACAATCCAAACCCCTAAAATTCCACCCTTATCAATTGAATAACCACACCTTCCCCAATCATAACCCCACCTCCTCTAACACAACATCCTCCTCAATCCCCCTTCACATTCCCAAATAACATTCCCAACTTCAACCAAAAACCCCACTACATCACCCACCCCACCTCCCCCATACCCTACCCTTACACCCCTCAACCCCAAATCAAACCCCCCCAAATTTCCCACCCTACACTCCTTCACATTATATCTCCCAAACATTTATCACTACTTATATACATACATCAAAATCACTACTCTAATACAACCCACTAATTACCAACATACAAATAAATTCATCACAATCAACTTCATTACCACCCCAAAATATATCACCTAAAATCACAATCTAAAACACCACTAAATATACATACTCCCAACCAATCTACCTTCATCCCAACCCCATCTTTTCAACACAAATCAAAACTATTAATTCCTTCAAAAATAACCTCTTTAATTATTTTCTTTTCCCTAAAATCAATATAAATCAACCATATCCATTAATCAAAAAACCCTAACCAACCTTTCATACACATTTTCCTTTCACCCCCCACCCTCACAACTCCAACACAAGATTTAACCATTAAACCAAAACATCTACACTCATCACATTCCCCCTCACAAAAAACTATCCCCACTCTCCCACAAAACCATCCCATAACTCCCTCAAAATAAAATACTTCCTCAAATTATCTAAAAAAAATCCAAACCTAATAACTTAATTATACCTTCAAATAATCCCTCAACCCACATCATTATCAAATAAAAATCATATACACCACTTACTTTTCCTCTAAGATAACTTATAACTAATTTAAAACCTCTAACAAAAGTTATTTTCACCTTAAAACTTCAGCAAAACAGAAATCACAAAATAAACAACTCAATAAACTACTACCATCCCTTTCTTAATAAATTTAAAATAATCCACACACCCCCCAATTCACTCCTAAAATCAAAATAAAACCCACCAATCACCCCCACCCCAACCACCTAACCACAAGATAACACCACACTACCTTCACCCCATAATATCCATAACTTATTACTCAGTTTATAATCAACTTATTAAAACAAAATTTTTGACTTTATACCAATATTATAATACTATTAATTATAAAATATTTCCATTGTAAAAAAATTTTTTCCTTAATTTCTAAATCTTCTCCAATCTTTTAAAAAAAGATTATAATCCTAAATATTCTAAACCCATATAAATTTTTTTAGTAAATAATTTTGAATATTTTACCCTTAAATTATAATATTTAACAACATATAAAAACAACAAAAACTTCCATCACCCAAATAACCAAACACATTACCCCCATACCCCACTTTTCAATTTTCATCACACATCCACAATAAACTACCCAAAACTCTTACACAACCATCTCTCACACCAAACATCACATAACCTCCCAAATACATATTTCCCAATATCCAAACTACACTCAACATTTCATATTCCCTCCAAATTCAATAACACACCCCCATAACATCCATCATAAAAAAATCAACTACATTTCCTCAATATTACCCCCCCCCACAATCCAATCACCCCACAAATCCCCCACACTCTACAACAACCACATCAACACCTCAACCCTTCACACCCTTAACCACAAATATTACCATACATATAAAATTAAATAATCCCCATTAATAACATTACCCTCAAAAAACCCTCCTATTTTTAAACCACCAACAAACAACAACCCACATTAAACCCCCCCAAAAAAATCTACAAATTCCCCCCCAACAACCCACATACTCACAACTAAACCCAAAATCAATAAATCTCCCATATAAATCAACCCCTAACCTCCCAAACAACCCCCCCCAACATCAACCTCACATAATCCATACTATCAATACCCAAAACCCTCCTCACATCACCCCCCAATCCCCAAACCATCTAACCCCAATCATAATCATCACCCCACACACCCCCCAATTCCCCTCCTAATCATCATTATAACCCCCCCAACAAACCCAAACCATACACCCCACCTCCCCTCATCATCACCCAAACATCCTCCAACCCTAATTCACATCACATAACATTAAATTCACACCTACAACTCCAATACATATAACTCCCATTACAATCCCCCCCAATCAGGGGGAAAAATAATAACCCTCCCCCCCAAAACCCCCAACCCCAACAACCTCCCCCCACTCAAATAATCAAACCATCACTCCATAACCCCCCATCAACTCAAGACCTTCCCATCCAACTCTTATATTCAATAACTAACATTCCAACCACCCAAAATATCATAATACATCAACCCCAACTCCTTCACACACCCCATAAACCAATCCCACCCCCCCCAACATCTCCAACAACCCCTCCTAACCTTTAAAAAAACCCCATCCCTACACATCCCCCCCCAATCCTCTCTCTACCCCTCAACACTACCACATTTGATGGTTTAAATTTTTACAAATTTGAGGAAAATTTCAATCTATATAAAGCGCGATCTTTATGGAAAAAATACCAAACTTTTTGGAAGATTCTCGACTAAAATTTCAAGAGGGGTTTTAATGAAACCGATAGAAAAATGGGTGGAAACTGGGACTTGAATGTTTTTTAAAAAGAGTGAGTTACTAATCAATTCTTTACTTCATTGATAAAATTTAATTAAACTAGAAGAAAACTTTGGTCGAAATTAAAGAAAAAGTTATAAAAAAATAAGCAGTCTTTTTGATAAGTTTAGTTTAAGATGCCACCTAAACTTTTGAGAATATTGATCATAAACTCGTTGAATACAACGATGTTATATCTCGTTAAAGTACAATAAAAATCTAGAAGAAAACCTTTAATAAAATTTAAAGGAGATGTTAATAAAACTTTTGAAAATATTCGATAACAGATTTAAATGTGATTAGGCGGCTATGATGACTAAAATTTTCCTTATATAAATGGTGCTCATATATTTGTGTGAGATGTAAAGAAAAAAACTGCTGCAACAATTGATATAAAAATATTTACGCAAATATCAATGGAGTTAAGGAGAATTTCTGGAAAAATGTGCTGAATGTAACGCAAAAAAGAGAGTCTATTTATAAAAAACTAGATTTTGAATTTTTATCCTAATTAAATAGAGATGGCGGGAGACATTATCAGATGCTTTCGATCTTTTTATCATGCAACACGAAAGAGATTTGAAAATAGGATACATTGGGATGACATTTCTCTCAAAGATATGAATTATCCGAAGATATGATGAGTTATACGTAAACAAATTGAATTGGGTATAACCATTGCTAAATATCAAACTTTATCATCATAGTTCATTCAAGAAGATATTACATTATCAATAAAAAAGATCATATGTCTGTTCTTTGTCTCTATCAACACTTGAGTATAAAGTTTTTGGATGAAAATAAAGAGTACAGTTGATTGGAAACAAATATGTATAGATAGCGGTTACTTTCCTGTGAAGATTTTATTGAAAATATGTGACCGAGATCGCCAAAATTTAAGGGAAAGAGAAATCCTGAATATAGACCGACAGTAGATCATTTAAAAATGACTCTAATCTTTTAAATTATTTTATAAAATATATTATATCTTTTCTTATAAAAACGTACATTAGATCGATGAAATAAAAAATTGCATAAAACACGATGTTTTTTAAAATTTCTAAATTTTTCTCATTATTTAAATGGCGGACTACCAGGGAAAATATGCTAGTGATAAATTGAAAGAGAAAAAAACAAGGGCGGAGTTTAAAAATTTCTATCCCAATTAGTAAAACAACATTTGAATGAACCGAATAAAATAGAACTGGAGTTTAATATTGATTATTGGAGGATAATCTTTTACTCGTCTAACTTCCAGTTTTAATATTTTCTGGAACTTTAACAAAACCAAGATGGTTCAAGCATATCTTGGAAACTGGATAATGTTAAGATTTAATCGATAATTTTATACCGTTTTTATTTTTCTAAGATTGAAGTAAGAATAAACACAAAATATTTGATAGAAAAGAAGTCGAAAACTGTGGCCAATTAAGCACAATTAAAGGAACTATATTCGTATTCAAAAAAGTGATGTTAGTTTCTCAAACTTACTAATGGCTTTGGAATCAGATTTTAAATTTGGTTGGGGGGTTTTTTGACAGCAGCTGGGAAATTTATCTCATTTTTGGATCTAGGATTTTTTGAAAAATGTTACCTATTTCCGATCTATAAAGGGAGGATTTTATCTAAGTTTTTATAAGAGCAGAAGACGATGATGTGAATTCTGAAGGGACTGCAACTGAGAAATGTTATGCCTGTTGATGGGAAAAATTTAACCAATTACCAGATTTTTTTATTAGGGGAGTTTCCAATGATTGATTTATAAAACCACGTGTAAATATATTAGGGTATGATTGATTGAAATTACAAAAAAGTCAAAAAACATTTATGGTTTAATTTTCTAGATTGGCAATTGTATTTGAACAAAAAAGGTATTTCCGGGAACAACTGTATTTCGTTCGATATCACAAATATTTATAGAAATATCTTCAATCCCAAGTTCGTTATACATCGGTTTTCAAACAGATTAGACAGAATAAATCAAGATAAAAAATCACTTCAAAGTTTGGATAGGGTTTGGATGTGAAAAAAATATCAGAGTTAAATTGAAACGGTTCTTATTATTCCAGGATGAGATTACATTAAATTTAAACATTTCCGAGTGGGTCTTTTCAGAATCATGTATTCAGATGTATCAAGATTTTTAAGAAAGATTTTACTGTAAGTAATAAGGAAATTGTATTACAATCCTTAAAGAATTTCTTAAGCGAAATAGGAACCTATTTATGTTCATTTGATACAACAAAGAGTTTGACAAATATTTCTGAGTTTCAAAGAACGATATAATTACTACAATATGGATTTTCAAAAAAGCTGTTACAAAACGCGATTTTGTTATTTTGTTAGTTGTCTCTTGAGAAATGTTTAGCCTTGATGAATGTGATTATTAGAACGATGATTAGAGTAAATATCAGTAGTTAATACTGAAGTTCACATTATTCTCTTTCAATTCCTATCTAATACTTCAAAAATTATACTCTGTTCACCACAGAAAAATCCCGATTTCTCCCGTAATAATCTTTATAATCGTACACATAATATCCTAAATAGTTGTACAATAGAAAGAATGAAATTTATTTCTATTTATCTCTGTTGTAGAAATGTAAACACAAACATTTGCGCTGAAAAATTTATATCTCGGCAGACTTAGTTCCATAATCTCCATTATATAAAAAATCTTTTTGTTTAAATGGAAGGGTATAATGCCAACTGTTACAAGTGTTTATAATAGAGGAGAAATTATTGATAAAAAAAATATTTATTTTGTAGAGATTGTAATTTAATTTTGTACGAAAGACCTAAACCTAAGAAATTTCGAAATAAACTAACACATTTGAATAATCTGCTTATGAAATTACAATACGGAGACAAGAAGCAAACAAAATTTGTTGTACAGAATTTAGAAAACAAGAATAAAAATTTTTACTTATCTCTTGTAACCGTTTGAAAAAATTATTTTCCTTTCAAAGAATACATTAGGTTTGTAGGTATCGATACACACGTTTATTATGAAATGATTTTACCTATAATCTTTCACTATTGGGATATTGAATTTGATTTACGATTTTAAGCCTGAAATCTTTGATGATTTTATAGTACATTTGGAGAAATTAAACGAAGAACCTCGTGAAAAGAATGCGCGGTTTTACTCACATTTCTCCCCGACTTCTCGAGTGATTGTTAGCAAATTTCATTTTTTCCGTCACTTTTAAATTTTTGTTCTATTTAATGGAGTTCTTGAAAGAGTTTAAATGATATTGGAGAATGTAAGTTTAAAGAGTATAAGAAGTTAAATGAATTGGAAGGAAAGGAAGAAACATAGAATCTTTGAATTTGGAGAAAATGAAAGATAAATTCGGGCGTTGTTTACAATAATTGCCGAGTTGGAAGATTGTAAAGTACACTTACCCGAACTGATTTTTGACTGTTTTAAAAAAAAAAAAAGATTAAAGAATTAAACAAAAAATGAAAAATTACACTTGGTTGTTACTGGAAAGAAGACTATTAAAGATAAAGAAATTATAACAATTAACTTTGTAGAATAAAGTCTTAAACTCTAAAACTTGCAGTCCCTCCCCACGTCATAGTACTGTTTTGATAACCATAGTTGGTGTGTCTTTCTTCATAGGAATCACATGGAATATTATATCTACAGTATATATACCTTTTGTTTCACACAAAATGTGGCTAATTTTCTATAAGAAAAAATTCTATAATGCTCTTTAATGAATTGTGTTGATAAAATCTTGATACTCACAACAAAAGATTCCTAAGAAATTCATCAATTAAGTTCTTGATTATCTTGAAAGAACGTATAATATGGGAAAGATGTCATAAAATAAAAACGCGATGAAAAACTCTCTGTTTGTTTATTTTTTTTACTTTCTTTTCAATATCTTTCGTAATTATATTAAATATGTAATCCTTTACTTTTTTAGTTTTTGCCGATAGTAAAACACTCCATTAGACATTTTTTTTCTGCAAAAGACTTTACAAGTTCTTTGAATTCTGTAATCATTTAAGGAAAGTATCAATCAACTGTTCTTTAAAATGTGTTTGGTTAATTCGTTGAACTCGTTAAAAATTGTCTTTCTTTGTAAGTTTTTGAAATGCTAGAAACTGAAGAGAGCTTAGGTGAGTTCATGTTGTTTATTTAGTAGAAAAGTTTTTTATTAAAGTGCAGTATGTTTTTAGTAAAAATGTTTGTAAATTGATTAAATTTTATTAAGATAAATCCTTTATTCGTAGCAGATTTGACAACATTTTACAAAGCACAGCTTAAGAAAGTAGAAGCTCAGATTTGGTTAATTTTTCATATCCACAGAGTAGATAGTAATGTACCGATCGCTTTTGGAGGACGAACGACTGTAGATTTCGGTTAATTTTTCATTGCAGATTTGAGATTTGCTGTGTTATTTTCTCAGCTTCCTTTATGGTACATTGAACAGTATTTTACATTGCTTTTCGGTCGGCTCCGAAAGTGGCGCCAGGAACCCATATTAACTATCTACTTATATATATATATATATTATATATATATATATATATATATATATATAATATATATATATATATACAATTCATTTAGGATTACATCAATAATTTTCACCTATTACAATGGGAGTTTATAGGTTTCACAGATATCCCCTCTCTGAATTGAAATTGTAACAGGGAACAATCTGCTTTTCCCCGATAACATCACCGGACTAGAACACGTATTGTTATACAAGACAATTATACACAAATCCCTTGATTGTGTGCAGCAACAATCATCCACTATGAATATCATAGATTACAGTGTGTAAACAGATCCAGAAACGTGATTAATAACAAGTTACTGATGAATAATATTTTCTGGTTGTAATAGGTTAATAATTGTACTAATTGTCGGCAGTCAATTATTAGTAGTAAGCAATGGTTGAAGGATGTTAAATTTATTAAAATTCTAATTTGACACGTAAAAGCAAATTGTGAATTTTACATTTATTGTAATTATTTATTGATTTAAAGAACAATATTGAAGCATATGTGGTTAATTGTATTTATTAAAATTTAATAATTATTGTAATGGAAAGTGGCGGAACTTATCACTCGGGGGGCCGGGAAATATTTAATTTCTGTCTATTCCCTGTCTGTCTGTATGTCTAATCGTATTGTATCCGGATAAAGATCTGTCCTAAGTTTAACTGACTTTAAAGTTTACATAAAATTCAAATCTATATGAGTAAACTTGAGTTTTCATAATGGTGCATATCAAATTATGGGATTTGGCTAGAAGACAGCAAATCATTTTACAGAGGTCTCGTAGGTAACTATGACATCGATAAAATCTCAGAATGAGTAAATTTGATAGAAAAAATATTATAATAATATAGCATTTAACATCAGTAGCATAGTGGCACGTAAAATCTATGACTTTATATTCGTATTGCACCTCAGGTCAGTTGCGCACCTATATTTTAACTTTTAAATAAAACACATACAATATAGAAATGAATATTTTTTCTTTTGGTAGATTGAAGAAAATTTTTCTCTTGTAGCAAAGCAACGCCGTTCCAAGTGTATTCAAACTTTTTTTAGTAAGATTTCGATATCTACATTACTGAGACCACACTAATCCTTTACTATATAAATTTGTACACCTAATTAAATAAATTTTTTTAGAAAAAAAGAGAGCAATTGACACTAAGTAAACAAAAAAGTTAAATATATTTTCTCACGATAACTAATACATACTTTCACATAATAATAAAAAGGTAAAAGTTAAAAGTCATATAATATGTGATATGTGTGATAATACTTATTATTGCCATTTTAAATTTAATTTTCAAGTCATGTAAACCTCAAATTTTTTTTATATTGACATTTACACTATTAAAAAGTTAGTTAAGGATAAATATTTGAGATACGCTAGTTTAAAAATAAAGAATTATAACCTTAACTGAGATATATACTAATTATTACTTTTCATATAGGACGATACTAAAGGATATACTAAATAATTACAACAATATAAGACAGCTGTAGATATATTGGATTTTATGTTTTGATCAAAATAGTAAATCTAACAATAATACTAAAATACGTAAAGAAATCTTAACTCAAGTAAATAGGCTAAATTTAAAGACTAATCAGGTTTTCACAATAAAATGTCCCCCAGCCTCACGTGAAGAGCCATATCGTAATTTACTAGCTCTGCACGTTTCCAATATCAGCAACGACACGCTATCAACCATCCATGGGTATAACATATATTTTATTTCAGAATTGCGCTCTAAAATTATAGTTGTTTTTATAATTTTGTGTATTCCATATATTTATATATTAGAGGAAACAATTTTTGAAATTTTAATGATTTACTCTGTACGTTATATAATAACATAGTTTCCTTGCAATCACATTAGAAACAGGAATGCGTTTTCGTAAAAGTGTGATATTTTAAACTCTAATCGTAACGTGGTAAATTGTATTTATTGAATTTTCTACTTAAATTGTGTCAGTTGTTAATTCAAACATGGGATATAATTCCTTTTATTTTTATGATATTAGTTTTTTAAAATTCTCACATGACTGTGTCTAGTGCAATATCAAAAGCAAGTCTAACTGTAGTAACGTTGTACAGTGTATATCTAGCCCATAATATTGACTTTAATCAATTGCAGATAATTAGGTTTGTTTGAGATTTATACTATTATCTATTAAATAAACCTTATTCATCGCTTTTCCTGTATCTTTGTGTGGTATTTTAATAAATCCCCAGTTGGCTGTGTAGTTAGCGCAATATCAAACAATTTTATAAAGGGAAGTAACATCTAATATTCAAAGTGTTTTAGTCACACTTTTTAATATTCAAACATTTAACGGAGGCATTATCAATTGAATGCATATTAAAAGCTATTCTTTAAATTTTCCTGTGTATATGATTTACATGAAAATAAAATCCAAATATACCTGTATGGACCCTATAGTATTAAACTAGTAACTGATGCAGTAACATAAACACTCGTGATATTCTATTAAAGTTGTTTCACGTGAGTTTTCTTTGATTTTGATATATAAAAGGTTCGGTTTATAAATCCCTTCAATTTAAATTGGTTTAAATTATAATAGAGTTCTTAAATTAGAAAAATAATGTTGGAAAATGAAATGAATAAAATGTGTTAGAACATACTCAATCTCTCAAAAAATTTTTTTCAATTTAATGTAAAAAAGAGGTTATCGAGGGCTGCCCGTACTTATAGAATGACACCCCATTCTACTGTCAATTCTCAGTATGTCGATGATAGGTTGAAATGTACAGTGCTAATAAAATAGTAATAATGTTTATTATCTCGTATCACATTTCTAAAAGTAACAACGCTCAGCAACTTCGTGTTACTTGATCTTTCACAACAATTAACTAACTAAAGTGATAGTTAAATATCAGTTGACTGTAAAATTTTAACAAACATAGTTATAGGAGAGATTTTATTAAGCCTAGATAACATTAATTAAATTCTCGTTGCCACACAAATATTTATGTGGACGATACTAAATTTTTAAAATTACAATTTTTATGGTTATCATTGAAGTCGTAAAATCAGACCACATAATATTTAACTGTAGTGCCAAAATAATACTTGAATTTTAGATTTATTATTTAATCAGCGCAGAGTTGGGTATTTAACGGAACCAAGCCAAGATTTTTGGGGCCCATTCAATCAGGAATTCATTATTGCCTCCATGGACTGCGGCTGTTACTCGCTTTTGTTTAAGGTTGTATAGGCCCTGGTAACACTGTTTGTTACAGTCTGGGACAATTAGTACACAGAGTATTACACAAAAAAGCCTAATCATCTTGTACTAAATGTTATAATTAATTCCTTTTGTTGGAGCTAAATTCATAATAATTTGAATTTTTTTAAATTTTACAAATTTTTTTTAACGCAAGCAAAACCACATCTTAGCTTTATAAGCTGTGTAACGAGTTCGCAAGACATAAAAACTTATGACTACATTATGCATCGTTAATTTAAAGGAAAATTAATGCGAAAATTGATAGATTGTCTTTTTATGTTTTATAATTAATGTATACATTTAAACTGTATGAAGTTATAAAATTCACATTTCAATCTAGTAATATATACAGTTTTAGACTCTAATAACTCATAAACCGAAAATTGTATGAAACATTTTTCTCGGTGTTAGTATGAGGGTCTTTTCAATGGACAATTAAATACCATATTATTCACTACAACAAATAATAAAGGACTTGCTGAGCGCTATTTATTACTTCAATATACTTCACGGGTTTATTGATGCCGTTTAACTTGTCGGTAATGATTGGCTGGTTATAACATTTTACAGCTCCAGTTACTGGTTCAGTTTGTAATTTAAAACACCTGCTATAAAAGTAATTTTATTTATTAAATGTTGTCCTGTAAACTTTTGCAAATATGGGTTTTATACCCAAACAATACTTATAAAACATACAATTAGTAGTTTTTACACATATGTATTATTATATTTTATCTTTCAACTATGAGCTAATATTAATTAAGTATATTTTATGAATAATTAACTGATATATTTAGTAAGTTTAACGTTGTTTTAGGTTTTTTATGGATTTTGTTTCTAAGTGGTATTCTATTACAACACATAAAGAATAAATAAAATTAAAATTAAACTATGATAAAAGATCATGTAATGCACCCTAAGATTTTCATTGTAAGTGGTCCTAAATGACGAGAATGTGATTGAAATTATCAGCTGCTACATTTAGTACTCTGCTGATTTTTATTTTAATATTTTAAACATTGTTAATTTACGATTAGTGAGGGTTAGGTAAAAATGGGGTGCAATAAATCTTTACTATTAATAAAAATAAAGCGTGATTTTATCTCATGTTCAATGAAGTTTGGTATTCAGGAAACAGAAATTTTAATTCTAAAAGCATTTTTCTCTCCCCCACTACTCAATTATAACGTAAAAGAGATGCTTTCCTTCGATGTCACAAAGCGGTTTTTAATTGCTATATTTAGAGCAAAGAATTAAAAATTGTATCGACGTACATTGTCTTATTATTATAATATTTTCAGTATTTATTTTTACTGACCAATTTTTTTATATTGAGTTGTTATGGTTTGATGATTTTTAGTTTTTTTTTACTAGTAGATTAATTAAAGTAGTAAATCCATTCACATTATCCTTAGTTATGTTTCAGTATTAAAAATTTTATGTCCAAGTAAAATTCAAAATAAGACTTTCTCCATTATCGGAAGTAAAACTTTATGTGAAGCTGAAAAACCAGAAATATTCGTGTACTGATATACTAAATTTTCAACAAGTACTGTATATATGTGAATATATTGTATTCAAATAATGGAGATATAAAAAATTCAACCCTTACTGGACGTATGTCTTTCTGTATGTAGGCTTTAAAAAGTTGAGTATTTTGAAAAGTTATACCTAGATACCATTATAAAATTGTGAATATATTTTTGTAGTTAAGGAAGTAAACGTTTTCAAAATATCTAGAATTAATACACGAATTGCTAATTAATTTCAAGAGAATTGTGGGTTTATCATTGTTAACTATTACGTCGGTATTCACATGTAGCCATTATAGATATAATAAACATTTTATGGTTATTACTGTTTAATTTTCATTCAATTTTTTATTGGGTGAGACCATGTCATGTCATTTTTTCGGTTATTAAAAAAATGTGTTGAGTATTTGTTCACAATTTCCAACAGTTCTAATACTATCTTATACATGTATACTATAATGACTATAAGTCATTACGGTGGTAATTAGACTTTAGTCCAATAAGGAACAAGCCCACTGCTGGGCATGCAATCATGGTGCAGCTGTTTGCTTCAGGGCATTGCTACGAGCAATTAATTTATTATGAGCATTCATAAATTATAAATACCTTCTTTATTTATTGTAATACAATTTATGAATAATTGTGAAAGTATCATGGTGAAAATGAACACTGTGCAGGAATATTAAAATCGTAACCCTTCCCCAATATATACTTATTTAGTAATACTGATAGGTGGCATATCCATCTTAAAGTTCCAACACAACCCGTGGGACTTAAAATATATTAGAATGCGAAAATGTCATAGGGAAAAATCGTACTGCACGGACGACAAGATTAAGGTTACAGACTGTTATTTTACAGATATTTCTATCCACGTTCCACTTTTCTAGTGTTCCTAGACCAGAAAGGTAATAAGTAACTAAAGTGGTGTGATTAGAAGACATTAAGTAGACGAAATAATCTATTTTAATTATTATTATTGTTAATAATACCCCTCCCCACATTCTAAACTTTCTCAGGATACAAGACCAGATTTAATAATTTATTGTAACATTCAGGGCTGTTTTTAGAAATCATCTTTTTTGCAGCTTTTACCACACTTATAACAGATCCTTTTCTCAATATGGGACATCATTTAGACCTTTTGACAGAAAACGTGTATTACATGAGGTTTAGGGGGCAAGGCAATACTTAAGCCTCAGTGATAGATTTTCAAACTTCAGCATCTTTTAAAGTAACTTAATAATAATATACACGCTGTCGCATCGTTACATAAATCTAATCAAACGCTAATGAAGTGAAGGCAATTGTAGACAACTTTAGCGTAGTAAAAGTAGTCACGACAATACTTTTTATGAAGCTAAGCAACTTATCATTACATAGTACATTTAAAACATTGATCTGGTAATAGTTCCAACTGTTATAACTAGCTTTAAAAGCTTTATTGCGCAGTTATTGTTCTTTATTTGAAGACGGTAGATTAAGTATAAAAATATTAGTAGACATCAAACCATTACAACCTGAGGAATAAATTTAATTTACATTTCTAAAAACAGTTTTTATATGAACAATAAATGAGTACTCCAAACCATGTGTAAAGTAAAAACCTTTACTGATATTGTACACAAACATGTTATAACATAAGCTCAATTCAATGTGAAATTTATGCTACTAGTGTTACTATGTCATGCATAAAAAAATTTGGTACTTTGGGATTATACCGACCACACCCAGACATGAATCGTTATTTCACATTTCGTTTCTACTGATTACTAGATTAGCGTAGAACAATATTTCGTCAATATAAAACAGGAATTGTCTTATCGCAAACACCTCACCTCACCATTCCTCAGACAGAGGTCAAAGTCGAGCGTCTAGTAGATAACGTGATTGCAGAGTCTCGCCGCCCGTTCAGCTGGTGCATCGCTTTGTTGTACTTCCGTGTTTTACCTCTACATTTCTCCAAACACAAAAATTCAACAAAAACAAACATTTACCAAACTAAACTTTTTATTAAAAAAACACTCAAAACTTGTTTTTATTCTTGATCACATTCCGCCACCCAAAATGCGAGTGCCTCCGGCCATCAGCGCGGGCTTCGGCAGCACCTTCGGTGCTGCCCCGCGCTGATGTCGACGAAAGAAAAACATCCCTCGAGATAGTACCTATCAGTAAAATATCAAATTCTAGAGGGGCTAATCAGAAATATAAATTGAATTGTAATGGAAAGGCAATGATGTACCGTGCAAAATCACGTGATGCCGCGCGGCCTGCCGTAATCAGGATTCTCGAGAAAGATAAGATAACAGCGACAACAATACCGATTCACAATACCTGGAAATGCTTGTAAGTTTGTAATTTTGTAATTGAAGAGTTGTTTTTTCGTTCTATCATGTTTGTTTCTATAAATTTCTATTTTTGTGTTCTTCATACTGGTGTGGTCGGTATAATCCCAAAGTACCAAAAATTTTATGATTGTAATGGTTTTATTTACTAATTTAACGATTATTGTTGATTTAATAGTTACTGAATATTATACTTTATAATGTTTATAACACTTAACACGATCCGGCAGAGTAACATGCAAAATCGTGGATCTCAATTTTTCCTTTATAGAAATTCACTCTACAGTTAATTTCATTCTCAAAGTATCGTGTGGACAAACAACAGATATAAAAACAAAAACTAAATTTTCTATCTCCACGAGTGAAAGGATTTGCTAAAACTTAGCCAATCATGGAATAAAGTACACCAGAGATCACGTAGGATATCCTATAGTCTTGTTTTAAACCTTTTATAGCAGTAAAAGTATATTAGACATTTCATAAACTTTCTGTTGAACATGTAAAATAGCTTCCCAAAGGAGAAAATGATCTAACCCCTCGAGAGATAGGCTTCGCTAGAACTCAGCCAATTATGGAATAAAGTACATCAGGGATTCCTATGTTACCCTATAGTATACATTTGCCCTTTCATGGCAGTAACAGTTTGGTAGACATTACAAAGACTTGCTGTTGGATATGTAAATTAGCTCCCCAAGGAGGCTTAACCCTCATAATTGAGGCCGCGTTATACCTATTGTGGTTTGCGTAAGGCGATAATTGTTAATAGTCATATAATGTAACATTCATATATAGCATAACAAACTATAGCATAACTTTAATTTGATTAAAATAGATCAAACAAAGCTAAAATGGTTTTTGGAATGAAAAAGAGATATTAAAAAAATGCATTTTAGCCCAGTCAATGTACTTTTAAAGGAAATAAATAGAGAATTACCACCAAATAGTACAGATTATAAAGTAAAAATAAACAGAAACTCAACACCAACAACCCTTGCAAACAATATTGTATCTTTTTAAGTTTGTTATGCAAGGTTTTGCCTTCCTAGGAATAGTTGAATATAATTTTATATAATTGAGGAATTTATCATTCATACATGATTTACATGGAAAACATATTTTAATTTAAAATCTTGTAGATGTAAAGGATATTCTATAATAATATCTAAAGTAAGATTTATAATGATTAGAGACGTTGATATTAAAGAACACAAAACCATAAGAAAAGAGGGCTCTTACAAAAGAGGTTTCTTGTTTAAAGAGAGCTTATCAGAAAGGACGATGAAATTATCCACTGCAGGATTTCTCAGTGTGTTTACAGTAATGCACTTATGCCAGTCTGTGGCAACTTTATTATCTCTTGCTATCTTCTTTAGTCAAGCTCCTTACTAAGCTTAACTTAGACTATGAAAGACTATTTTCTTAATCCAGCATATGATTATCAAGAAAACAAACGAGCACCTACTTAATATTACTTATTTTGTGTGTCATTTGAGCAAGAGTTAGTTATGAGTAGAAATGTAAATCAACTGTTTATTCGTAAGCTGACAAAATTGTAATATGTTTATATCGGAAAATACTCTATATAAAAACTAAAATCAAACTTACATAATAGTTTTTGTAATTTAATAAATTCTTTTTCTGATGCTCACCCTCGTTACTATCACAGGTAGTTCCAATAAACGTTTAATTGGTTAGAACCAACATTCCAGTAAAGCGAGGTGGTTATTAACTCATTAACTTTTGTGTATTGACTTTAAAATTATTTAAGTAGAATTAATATGAAATTTATTTTTATAAATTACACTTTTCTAAGATAATGCTACTAATGGGTACAATTTACATAAAGAGCAGGCAATCAGACACGTACAGAAATACAAAGAAAATTATTCTCCAAGGAACAGTAAAAATTACTTTCTTTAAAATAACAAGTTTTTTTTTAAATTACGGAACACGAAGTCCTCAATGTATTTACTAAGTTGTTATACGTTTGGCATAATACATTTTCTTGAGAATCAAAACTCATTGATCATATTATTAAGTAAAACTAAAAGGAACATCAAACAGGTAAATTACTTGTATGAAACTTAATAAAATACCAGTAGTACAGCAGAAATCTAAGAGTAATTCTTTATGGTTTGGTAAGTTATTGTAACGCAGTGTTTAAAAATAAGAGAATTAGTGTAGTTTACTTGTTGGTAATTGAGAAAACAGAAATCAAGTGAGTTATATTAAAGAGTAATGAACGATTGGTTATATAATAATTTATAGCGTTTACTTTCTTATTAGATATTAATTTAAAACAATCTCACAATTATATTCTGATGTGATTACTACAATTGAGATATCATGAAAAAAACCATAAACCGTTTATCTCTTTCACTAAGCTATGCAAGTCATTAATATGGAATCAGAAATCCATTAGTATAACTCAGCAGTTATAGGTAGGTGTTTCGATATGAGGTATTTGGATATTCCTGATAGGTTTTACAATCTTTTAGAAGTAATATTGTACAGAATTTAAATTCGTTCTTAGTTCAGTCAACCCGTAGTTGGCAGGTGGATTTATAACAGGTCGAAACAGTCGAAAGGTTAATTACTCTTTTTTTATTTTTATTGGTTCCAGTCTATGTTTTGTAGTCATGTTATTTGTTTTCTCGTTGTCTCCAAAACACGTTTTACTTCTAATACTCTGCAAGTAGTTTTAGCACTTATATTTTGTTGTAATTGTTGTATTTTGTTATTATATCTGTTTTTAGATCTGACGTAGATTACAAAGACCGGTAGTGACTGAAGAAGGTTTTGAAAACCTATACATGTATTTATTTTCTTGCAAAGCAGATTAAGGGACACTGAACTGTTACACTGGAGATACCTTAGACCGGTTGTAAATTACAAGGGCTAGAAGAAAATGCGTTCTGATTGAAGTAAGTTTCCTGGAACATTCAACTTATTTATTTTCTTGATTAAGACATTGCGACACGGAAGCTCGACTGTAACGTCTAAAATGTAATTCATTAGAACCAGCACTGGCACTCGCAAATCAAAGACGAATCAGTAAGAATTGATTTAACTTTTGAATATTACAGCCATAAGTATTAAAATAATAAGTACTTAAGTTTGAAAAAATATATCATGGGGCTTCATCATATTAATCATAGAGGCTACAGGTGACTCACATAAGATAGTACTTCCACAAAATGATACTTGAGCATGTAAGTGCACGTTACATTGTTAACCCGTGTGTAGTTTTGTTGTGTGTAGTTTTGTTGTATAATTAAGATATTTATTAAATACTGTATGTCCTGATTCAATCAAACGTTTGACGACAGTATAATTTTGTATATTTGCACATTTCCTAAATGGAAAGTGTTCTTTAAATCTTATTCTAGTATTCTTGTTTGTACATTGTAATTTAAATAACAAACATGGCGTCCGATTACATAAATTCGTGATTTGTTTTTATTTAATACTTTATCTTTGGAGTATCCTAATATTTGCAATAGTTCACTGTGTGTTAGTAACCAACAGTTTGTTTGAATGTTTGTTATGTATTTTATTTAATAAAGTTCTGTATAATGAGCAAATGAGTTCTTTTTATATTTCTTAAAAGAGCCAATCTGTTCTTTAAGCTTTTATACTCTTTAAACGATGGAACAGTAATGATTTATAAATTATAGGATATTGTCAATGAGACGTTTAAATTGGAAAGTATTTATCTCGAAAGAAAAAATATTATTTTATAAGTTGTTATTACTGGCCTAAAATAATTTAAAACTAATTAAAATAATGCAACTTTTTTAAAAGAAGAAGAATACAAGTTCAATTTCAATACTTCTTAGAAAGCAAACATAGAACTGTTATTAATAATGATACACGCGATGTTTATCCATTGTTGTTATTAGAATATGAATGCCGATTAACCATCTCCCATTAAAAGTTGTTCATTATTTCTCTAGAGTTATAAATATATTATAAGGAATATCAGAGCAAATATTAGTAGATATAGTTCACATAATGCATTCTAGGCTAATACATAATTATATTTTAAATTCAAAAGTTTTGATAATGTTTACAGATTACTGATTTATATTATTTCTGTTCATCTAGAGTTGGATATTAATCTATATGCATTTTAAAACTCGTGTGGTTTTAAAAAGTGATGGAATTGTATTAGAACTTCACGGTTCTCATTATTTATAGAATGTGAAATATTCTGAATAAAATACTTAATTAACACAGGACTCATTAAAAATACATCAGTGGTTAGTAAAGTATTTGTTACGAAACAAAAATCCTTTTCTTGGACAAATTATAATTGAATTTTAGCCGATTCAGATCTTAATAGTTATTTATATTTCCACATCGTGACAGACTGAAAAAGTTGTTGATAAAATAATTGTCAACAAATATATGACCATACCCTACTTCAACTGGGACATTTGAAACGCAGGCTATTAAAATAAAAGAAATGAAAAATATAGAGCACAAAAAAAGCAATAGCAAAGTTCAAGGAAAATGCAAGAAAGGTAATGAATAATTTATATCGTTGTACTTTATGCAGGTTATAGTGTTGTACATTAGTGCCCTTATGCTCTTTCCTCCTTTACTTGCTACTGTTTAAGTTAAATTTCACTTCTTAAAAAAAATATTATTTCTTTTTATCTGACTAAAATAGGTTTTGATTGGAGATTTAAGGAAATAAATAAACTAAAACAATTCGAAGCATATAGTAAACTAAACAGGTAAGTAAATTTACATTTTTTTTTATTAAAACATTATCTGGCCAATAAGCGATATTTAAAGTTATTACGATTTTATAAGTTGGATGAATGCCAACGTCCTACGAATATCATCACTGTTTTTTTTTTTCTAAAAAATGATAATCTTTTTCTGAAAAACAAATAATAAATTATGAACGACTATATAATATACCGTACTCTAATAGCCAATGATAAGAAATCAATAATATATTTCATATATTTTGCTTATAAAATATTTATGTAACACTATTTACATATTTATCTTTGAAGTATCGTATTACTTCACAAAAAGAGTTTTCATATAACCATGTCCTCGCCGTATACATAAATACTAAAAAGGCAAGAGTATTCATGATTTTCATATTAAAGACTTTTACAAACGTAACTACCATGTTACTTACATTTTAATTTCTAAGATATAAATGCACAGCAGCAATTTCATTCCTGTGCATTACTTCATAACTATGCTTTAAATTAATATACAACATATAAAAATATCGTCTGATAATTTTGTATTATTATCATTACCTTTACATTGTTTATATGGTTCTGAAAACTACTCTTGTTTACGGTACCTTGTTGAAAATTATTTAACAATAAAATTTAAGTTTAATATGTTTGGAAATTTGCAATAATGAGATAGTAAAACGCTAGCGAAGACCGCTTCCTTGGTAATAACTCACACAAACCTCGTAAATGACATGATAATCGTATTTCCAACGATCCGTTTCCTTTCTCTAATCACTATTAAAGTTTGAACACTCTGTATAATTGTACTATCACTAGTATAAACGAATACAACATTTTCCAATATACAAATTATTGACCATGTGCCACGACATGACGTGTGTGAATAAGTAGATGTCATGGCCCATCAGCTGCTGATCTACTGTATTTATTTATAATGTTTGTTTTTCTTGTTTTGAGTTCTTACCAATTTTCAGTCACAATTTATGTAAATATTTATACAAGTGTATTTATCTGAAGAAGTGTACCTAGATACACGAAAATTTATAAATTTTTCAAACCAATATACCGTGGTTTATTTGTTAAGAAGAGAATAACCTGTTTCTGTAAATGTGTGAGCCATTTGTCACCTAACCTCTCTTTGAAGATAATATATATATAGAATATATAGAATATAATCTTATATTCATGATATAGTTATGAGGGTATGTTTAACGTAGTATATCGTATACATAGTAGAATTATCAAGGTGTTCAACATAGATGATAATCACTGGTAATCTATGTTTAGAGAAATTAAATTTATAACTGCAATATCAAATATTTTGGTGAAAAAATGTAGGTGAACTCATTCAGTAAAAACTAATTATTTTTATAAGAGAGGTCATTACTTTACGAAACAAAAGAAAACTCGCTCGCGGCTAACCAATCACATCACAGCTGTTTGTTACACCAACAGCTACTACACATGTTTCAGCCTGAAGCCAGCTCACAATTTTATTATTGTGATTCGTTACTTTACTTATAATCAGTGTCTTAAGAATTTAATAAATGATTGTTATAGTATTCCATTGCCTACTAATAGTTAGATAATTAATTTTTAATATAAAATTTTAAATTGAATATATTAAACATTAAATTATTATTAATATATTACTGTAATATATTTCGTTAAGTAGCAGTCATGTCTATTTGGTTTAAGTATTTAATATAAATCCAAAGCGATTGCAATTAATAATTCTCGCACTAGTTTTCGTGCAAGAAACTGATCTTCTATACTCATGTAAAGTTTAAGCAAAATATTTCAGACCTGATTGGAGTGAAAACCGTTTATTTGCCACAATCCAGGCTTGTTATAATATGTTTCATACTGTTAGATTTAACACACAAAAAGAATCAACTGAAGTGTTCGTTGTTAGTTTATAAATTGTAAATTGACAGCATAGCTCAAAGCTAGAACTTTCGTAATAGTATTTAGTGTTTAGTAGGCTACTGTATACAGTCATGTTTTTTTCTTTGTTTATTTCATACTGATAACATCTGCAATAACCTAATACGCGCAATTAATTTTCTTAGCTGACAATATCTTATATGATATTATATATAATAGCTGTCGACTTTTCGTAAGTAGAGAGCGATTATTATAAATATAATTGTAAATATATAAATAGATTGTTTTAAAATATAACTTGGTATATGAAGAATTTTGCTCGGAAGATCATAGTAAGATTACCTACTAATAAATATATAACATAAAAATGTTGCTATTTCAGTATATGAAAAATTTACATAAATTACTTACAAGATAAAACTGGTGATAGTTGCAAACTTACCGTTTTCTATATTAATAAAGTATGAAGCATGGCACACATTTGATTTTAGAGTTTCTCTTTCTGTAGACACAATATAATATTTATTAAATAGAAAATACAAGCTAATACAACATATATTTATGTTTCCTTCCCTTTCACAAATTCTAAAAAATCCACAGAAAAGAAGGTATCGTAGCTTATCTTACATATGTAACAGGGTAAAAGTAGAAAGGACTAAACTGGCAGATATTAGCATAAAAAATCAGATATTAAACTTTGTTGTATTCTTAAAATGATTTACATTTTATAAATATTAATATATATATATATATATATATATATATATATATATATATATATATATAATTACATGAAATATATATTGATGAGTGGTGTTTTCTCGTGCGAACCAGTCTTCCATCACAGTCTGTCTCACATAAACCAAACTCCACGGTATCATGCGGGAATTTTTTTCATCATTGTCCTCAAATCAATGGAAATCTATACTCAAACACCCGTTAATGTGCTGTATTCTGCAACCCTTCTTGAATATTCACGTATTTTTTATATAAGGTAAACGTAAACATATAACAAAAATGTTAAAGAGAGTACAGAACATTTTGGTGATGAGCGTAATCTCGTGCCAACGCCTCATTCATCACTGTCCGACCCAATAATACACAACTCCTTGGTATAGAGTGGAAATTTTCCACATGAATCACGACTATCTATAGAAATCTAAACTCATCTGCCTCTTGCTGTACATCATATTGTGGCAAGTTTCTTTATGGCTCACTTCGCTCAATGAAATATTTAAAATAACTGCAAGTAGGGACAGAAACTGGTGGCAAGAGGCATATTCTCATTCATGCTTATGCCTTATTAAGCAAAAAACGACGACCCAGTACTCAACAACCCTTTATTTTGCTCTTTTACTTTTTCCTCACTTATATATTATTTAAAGAAATACAGTCAGGGAGGGAACTCCCTGCCAATATAGACACAGCTTCTAAGTACAGCATTGCATGCGGAACCAACCATCTGGGTTACAGATGTGATGAATGGGATTATAGCATGAACAACACGTTCTCACAGGGCGTAACTACTGGTTTTATATAAAACATGAAAACATAACAAATTATGTGTTAAGGTAGTTTTTTTTTACTTAGAAGATTCTCCACTGATTAGTTTTTCTTAATAAATGTAGTTATTGGATTATGTAATGTGTATAGAATCTTTGTTAATAAAATTATCTGCTCTTAAATGCATATCAGAGGTTTTAAAGAACGAAGTAGATCTGAGTATCACCAGTATTAAATAAAATTATAATGTAACTTAGACTATAACCAAGGAAATTCCACGTGAATTTTTATTATATTTCTAAAAATACTCCCTATTAAATTTTCCTTATTATTATTTTACATACAACTGAATAAAACATTTGTTTGTTGAAAGAAGCTACTGTATTGCAGTAAATGTTGTGCAGATATGTATTGTAACTTTTTTCCGATGAACAACTATAGATAGTTAAGGAGATATGAGATATGTCTTACCTTACTATTATTTCATTTCCCCACTTGGACATTCACGGCAGCAATTTCCGGCCAGGGAAATTACGTGTTGAGTCTTCCGCCTAAAAGAATTCTTGTATATTATACATCATGTTATGATTTCAAATATTATTGCAACTTTGTGTTTACTCATTAGTGTTAGCTTGTTGTGTTAAAACGTACATTGCAATATTAAATAAATTTCCAACTTTAAATAGATCGGCAGTTTTTACACTGAAGTATAATTCCGGTAGCTCAAAGAAGCTTTGATAGTTGAGACAATAAATTAAAGAACATGATAAAGTTATGTAATTGTAGATTGTTTTAAAGCTAAGGGGCTATTTTATCATTCACAATGCAAGCAATGTTATTTAAGTTGCTCCTCACCGGATTTTCTAGTTTATATTTCTCCTGTTTGTTTAGGTTTACTCACATAAACATTCTACACTTGCTGCCGTTTGAGTTCAAGTGTAGAATGTTTATTTGAGTAAACCTAAACAAACAGGTCAAATATAAACTAGAAAATCCGGTGAGGAGCAACTTAAATAACAGTGCTTGCATTGTGAATGATAAAATAAACTACTTTGGCTCGGTTAGTAGTCTGTTTCTGCATATTACTGACTATACTGTTCATTCCAGAATGGTTTTTTCATGAATAGATATAAAAATAAAGAGGTTAAATTCGTTTCGTGTATTCAATTAAAGGTTGGAGAGCTTAAACATTATGATTGGCTGAGCATTAGCGAAATTTGATAGACCAAAAAGTTTCCGTCTATATTTTATTATTATTAAAATGTGTAATTGCTGTATTTAAGTTTTCTGTCTCTCTTTTGCGCGATATCTCGATAACCAAATTACCTATATGCTTGGAATTTTACGTGAAGCTTCATTTTGGTATGAGACATATGAAGTTCGATAGAGATCCATGTAACAGTCAGGTTTTTGATTCCACTATATATTTGTACACTGGGATTATAATATACCAATTATTTCAATAAAGAACTAAGGATCAAAAAAGTTTGTTAACAGAATTGATTATAATAACGTGACATTTTATCCGTTGATATGTGGTGACTCGTTTAATAAGACATTCCTTATATTCAATTGAGTCTATACATACAGCTTTGTGCTAGTTAATTTGCTCAATGTTGCTGTGTTGAATTTTAATGAGCCTTATATAGCCTAACTATCCACAGAATATCTGAATAAAAATTTTATTCTAGGCCCTATTTTGAATGAAACTTCATTTTGTCATAGATAACAATGAGTTCTATGAACATGGTTGTTAATCCTTCTTGGAAACTCTCACTAAGTAGGCTCGCAGATTTCCTCTTTTGTGTGCCTGGCAACTGAAACCCTTTAATTTTATTTTCTAAATCTAAATTTTCTATTAAAAAAAAATTACATTAAATCTATTTGTCCACAAGTAATTTCGACAATGAAATAACCTATGAACCTTAACTTTTTATCATAGCCTACTACGCAACACGTTACCCTACTTTATTTGTAGTACAGGCTTAATATGTTAATTCTTATAAACAAGATCACCATAAAACATGTCTGCCGAAAACCGATTCTAGTTTTTGCTGCGAGCAATCGAATGATATAATTATTTACGAATAATACAATATAATGTAATATAACTATAATGTAATAATATACTAATTATATTGACATATATTTTTACTTAAAGTAGTTTTTTGATATTATTTCATTATAAATATCCACTTATAAAGTTATTAGTACAAGCTGTGTTTTATATAGGAGAAGTTACTTATTTGTACGGTGTTTTGCAAGTGGAGCTCATATGAATTATAGCTTACAACGGACTAATTAAATTTTAAATATCTGAAGCTTAGGTGTTGGTTCTGCATTAAGCTCACGTAATATTTATGCATCCAAGCTACAAGATTCTGTACAATATTCTCCTTAGGCTTCCGTATTCTCTTTCTCGCCTGTTGTTTGTGTCAGTTCATCTGAATATTCAACTTAAGAACTCACAATCGCAGAAAATACTACTCTGGGTACTGTAATATTCTGTTTGTATTCAATCTAAAAATTATTTATAGGTTTGAGATATCTAAACGAATTACACAGCTTAATGCATTGAGTAAAACATACTCTTACTGTGTAAAACATTAAAGCATACTCTTACTGAAAAATATGCTGTACTCTGTTTTGCTTGAAATTGTATATTCTTTTTGTAACTCCTTTGTCAAATAGTATTTAGCCAAATCTTTAGTACTTTAATAAGTTTTTGTTATACAATTTCTTAAAGAAGGACGCAGCAATCTTTAAAATAGACAAATTGTGTGAATATCTACTATTACAGATAGCTTACGTTGAAATAAATTTATATTAGAATTTTAATGGGGTATATATAGTTTTTAGTATTATTTCTTAAAAAAAAAACATTAGCTTTATACGATTTGAAATGTGTGATGCTACACGTATTTAGTTACATGTAAGGCGCTGATCACGATTTCTGTTTGGATCCCTTAGTTTCTCAATGAGAAAGGGTTTATACTTTAAGTTTACATGTTGTATGGTACTTAGATAGCCCTGAATTGAGAATTAAATGTCAGAAGTACAATTTTAAGTTCTGATCTTTTGTCATGCTCCGTCAATAATTGGTGTGGGCTTTGGTCGTTTTAGAGCAATTAACTCTAAAACAAAAGTGTGAATTGATGCCACACTCCTAGCATTCTGACAGAAATGATGATCAGAATTCAATGAGGTCAAACACATTTTAGAAGGTAGAATAAAATTACCACCAGAGCTGTAGTGTTGTGGGTGGACATGGATTCGGTGTAACACAGTTAATTTTAGGAAATTAAATAGTTATGCGTGACTTAGGGGCGCCAGTTTTCAATCTTATTGAACACTATCAAGTTATATCGTTCTCGATACTAATTCCGTTTTTGTGTCGTTCTTTCCTATTTTTATACTGTTAGCTTGTAACACTCCGAGCTATCTTTCTAATTCCAATACAGCTGGCCACGTGGTCTTTCAATTACGGCAGGTAACCTCTTGTTCTAGAGCTTCTGGACATTCTTTCTTCGAATTCAGGAAAACATTTTTTAGTTGTAACTAGCATGTGGAAAATTAATACGCCATTCTCTTGGATTCCAGCTATCATCTAAAACATCGTCGGCACAGTGGAGAAATTATTGAACTATTCGGTACCTCCTTATATGTCCCCGCACCTCAATGATATTTTTATTACTAATCAAAAATTGTCTCCAAAATTCAGTGAAGCACATCTCATAATGCTAGTTCAATGTTTAAACTAAAATTATTTGATAAAATCATTTGTTGTCATATTTTTTTATATTTTCATTTAATTATCAGTCATTTTTATAATATTTTTTATTTTGAAAATGAACAGTTTTGTTTATTTTAATATTTCATGAAATTCTGGTAACTTATATTTTGTATGGTTTACAATAGGGCATAGCACAATTGTGTTTAATTACACCTAATTTTAAGAACACCCTTTTTCAATATTGATTCAATATACTTGACATAAGATTAGTAGGCTTTAGTAAAACTTATAATGTTTGCTTATTCAAAAAAAATTTAGCCGAAGTCGTTTTACTTTCAACAACATATTCCACGGGATACATTGCACGGCCCTTATTTTAAGTTTTTTTTTTTAAATCCAATTTCTGTTTATACGCTATTATATGAAGGCCTGTCGAAGCGAATAGTGGTAAGTTATAAAATATTTTTCTATAAAAACCTCTTTTTATAATAATAAATTTTATGCTATATAAAGTTAGCAACACCGTATTATATGTTATTAGGATCGATTATGATGAAAATCTATGTATCAAATATTACTTAGTGGTATTCCAAATCTCTTAGAAGAGCATTCCTTTGTACATTTTAAGGAATAGCTCAAAGCTATCCTTGTTATCAGTCATGCCTTTGTGTGAAAAGTTAATTAATCCATGTTCAGGGAGATCTGTAACACATAAACTTACCTTAAGCTTATGCATATTATATTGTACATTATTTAAATTTTTTTCAGTGAAAAAAATGAAAATTGAGGTTAATGGTTAATAAATGGTATTGTTGTTTTATCAGAGGAAATAGTAATCTGACTTTGGTTTCTCGAAATTTGCGTGTATTTTGTAACAGAAACCAATTTTACAGCCTAGTACAGATCTACCAACAACGTTCATCAATAAATCTTAAAATAAGGGTTATTCAAAATTAGTTATGGAAATTTGTCTTGATTTAGAAGTATTTCTGTAATGTTTTAAACATAGAAATATGACATATCATCATGATTAGTAATTTTCACCTTGTGGAAAATGAAAGCTCAAATAAGATTAATCGATGGGCACAGTTTAGTGTGAAATATTCCAGAGAATTGCGATTTTACTCCATAGCAGACAAAACAATTCATGTGGGCAAAACTTAATAAAACGATTGAAAGAATTGCAAGTGAAGAGTTCATTAAAAGAAAGGTTTACATTCATATTTCTAGTTTAATCTCTTCAAAAGGTATGTGTACAAAAGTATGGGTTGTGTCAAATGTATGGAGACACGATAACATATTTTACACCACAACAAAAAACTGTAAAAATTGTTCAGATTGTTATAGGGAAATATTAACTGTTTATTATTTATTGCAATAACCATACCACGCTTACACCGGGGGTTAGAATGCATATTATTTAAAAATAACAAATATATTTTATATATATTAATATATAATAAGTATATTAAAACATTATACCTCAAACCAAATTTCTAAATCGTTATTCACTACAAACGGCGGATTCTAAATATAATCTTAATGAACCATAATCCAGCGTCATTTTTTACAGCCTGAATGTTTTTATAAATTATTATATTAGAAATTTATGTCCTTTGTACGTATTCTGTTTATATTATTGAATTTACGTAAACAGCATTAGTAATTTTTCGTAAAAATATAATTAAAACTTTGTATTACTTAATTTTAAATATGTAAAGCTAATACTCAATGCAGAAACAATTTAAATAAGTATTAAGAAAGGAAGCGTCATCAAACAATTTCGTATTTGGGAGTGGCGTGCCGTTTGATTCCTTAAAGTAAAATTCCGCTTCAATTATGAACTCAGGGTGTTTTTATACAACAACAGGATGTAAAATAATATTAATTTATTATCAATACGAGTTAATTTCTACTTCTGATATACGATGTTAATGTAATATTAATTGATCCAGGATTTAGACATATATATTTTTTGTTTTTAATTAGCTGAGTGATAAACTGATTTACCCGTAATGAGACCGTTTAAAATATATTATTATTCATGAATAATGTAAAATACATATTTTTTCAGGTTTTTATCAATAATGAATGTTTACATATTATTTACTGTCATTAACTGAGGCGAACTGTCTAGTAAATGTTTCCATAAATCACTAAAGACTACGCCCCTTTTTTACAATCGGTTAAGTGTTTGTTAGTGAAATGTTTTCTGGATGAGAATCGCGGCAAACCCCGGTTAGTGGACCAACTCAATTCTTTTGTTTAATGTTTCTTCAGTGGGGCCAGACAATCACACGAACAACTCCCTACCTGCCAACACCTTGCTCCCGGCTCATCCTGATGAACTGGCCCAGTGTACGATAGATCTGTTAAGCTTTAACAAGTGCAAATCATTTTTCCTTTTGGGTTATTTCTCCAAAAGTCGATAAATAAGAATTTTGCTACTAATACATCAACCTTTATTTTGAAAACATTTAGGATCCTTTATTCTGAATATGTCATTCTTTATAGATTTTAGTTATCTACTTTTTTAAATAGGTTTGAAATTTTGTTATGTTTTAATGCTAGGGGTATTTTCAAAAAAATTAATACTAATATTCATGGTTTTTAAAAGCAAAATAAGTAGCTATTAAAATATTTGTTCAAGATTTGTAAACTATTGAGAACTATAACTATTGAGATATTGTAATATTGAGAAATATAACGTAAATGAATAAAATGTTCAATCCAAATCAAGTTTTTATTTTGAAAGACAGCTAAACTTTTTATATATTTTTTGTGAATGTATTTTTAAAAAATAAACAAGAATTCTATGAAAATAACTCTTTTATATTATATTATTTAAAACACTCATAACATGAAATAAATCCAAGTTTTTACAAGATTAATCCTTTTTTCAATATCATCAATTACATTATTAGATTTAATTAAATAATGTTTAAATTTAATTTAATAATTTACGTAATTAATTAAGAATATGTTACAGTACATTGCATTTTTAAGCGTTTTTTATTCATATCTCATTATGTAGTATGAAAAATAGAAAATCTGTTGAAAATAGGAATCAAATGGATGGAAATCCTAATCAATTTATTTTTCTTTTTAAAAACTTGGATTTAGTTTATATGCATACTGTATATCCTACTAATCGAACTAATACCCATATAATTATTTTTAAATGTAAGATGCTGTGATTAATCAAACTTTTACATAAATAACTTTGATAAAATGTTACTTTATAAATAAGGAAACAAGTATGCCTGTTAAAAATAAAATTAATGCTGAAAAAGGTATTTGTTGATTAAATTATCTACGAAAAATTTCTAACGCCCACAAGAAGTTACATCACTAAACTAAGTAAAAATGTAATGCACATGATGTGTTTATAATATTTTATTAATCTTCTTAATGTACTAAAAAGTTAAATATACTGGCTATTATTTTACTATATTTGTCCTTAAAACTATTGGAGGACATAACGTCAATGTGTTTCATAAAAAAAAAATGTGGAAAGTAGGAATATAACAAAGCATAAATGAACCGTTTTTACCAAAATGATGTCCTTTAGTCTTTTTATTTTCTTTTATATTTCTGATATATACAATTTATCAACTTAGTCTTATTACAGAAACATTTATTTAAAAACTATATTTAGGCGAATTCTTTTAAATTTCCCAAGTTAGGTATTAAAGATTAAATCTTATATTGTTACTATTTTTGTTTTCAAATTACGTTTATTCCACTTATATCTAAAAAGACTTGGTTTATTTTGAATGTAACATTAATTAATTCTGCTGCTTAGTAACAAATTCTAGTATTTGTTAGGTTTCATCGCAATAAATACACCGTAGAGTTAAGGAATAAAATATGTAAGTAAACCAAGGAAGCATTCCCCCTGGGAAATTCAAGCTTGGTTACAGTGTGGACGTATACAAAGGAATATAGAGCTACAGTTGAGACACATATCTTCCGCATACACGTCTCTCTGGCAGTGAAGTGAGCTTAACACTAAAATTTATTTTCATTTTATTATATATGTAGGAAAAGTTATCTTACTATTTTACGTACTGGGTGTTATACACTTTTAGATCTTCCATGTGACACAATTTTAATATATGGATTTAGGTTTAACCCTTAGAATTAAAACTTAAAACAATTAATAAATAAATCTATCTAATTAGTTCAATGAATCAAAAAATTAAAATAATTCACATTTTTTTATATTTGACATAGTTCTTAGTAATATTGATTCAAATCAATAATGATATCGTACGTATTAAAACTTTACTTATGTTTTATTTGTAATTGTGATAAATTTAAAGATTTAAATGGTGAAATAACTCTTTTAATTTTTAATACACAATAAATTTTGTTATTTCGTAATGTTTTTAGTAAGCAAATTTAATGTTTGCATTTAAACTTTTTTCCTTAAACACTAGATTTATAGTACATGAGACTGGATGATTATATTGAAATTCTAGTAAAACATTTACCACACATCTAACAGACTTTTTAAGAAGACCATTTTAAGGCTTATTCTGCTCACCCTCGTAAGTAAACATTCTATGCGAATATGTAGTAACAGTTCCCATCATTTTGTAAATATTTTGAAACATTTAATATTTAATAACAAACATATGAACGTGTATGCCAGTCATGTTATAAAACTAATTGTTTGTTTCGGTTCGACCAAAGCTTTCATTAACAATTAACCACTGTCAATGTAAATTATTATAGGCACGGAATTTACTGTATTATTGAGATTGAAAAGTGTCAAACGTTGTATAACAACGACATCAATCATCATTATGTGGGTATGGTGACCGATACGTGAACTGAATAGCACCTGATATGTATCGCAGCTGCTTGTACCAGATTCTTTTAATTTAATAAAACACTCATCTAATTTTATTACATTTTAAGTAATTCTGGTTGAAACCAATAAAAAGATATATTTTTATACCTTAACTATTATAGCCTCTAAAGGTTCACGATTATATGGCCTAATATTTGAAAATTAGAAAACAATCACTTTGTCAAGGATTAATTCATTCTCTATATATGCTACGTTCCAAAATTACCTTCTGAGGTCAGTCGGACAGGGTTTTGACAAGAAATGTCTTAAAACATACTAAAAGGCGGTAAAAATTTATGAAGGGTAGTTTTTGACTTTAAAAGAAACAAAACACTATTAAAACGTTATGAAACTTGTCAATTTTATTAAAGCACATAGTAGCATTAACTCAAATATAAAATTTATAGCTAGCTAAAATTTACAAAAAACAAATAAATTTAATCCTTATGATTTTTAATTAGCATTGATTAATATATTTTTTATAGATATCCAAGTGTGTCTATTACTATATTTTTGGTTTTTAACATATTAGGATCACATAAATATAAGTAATTTATGAAACTAAACAGCAAATCTTAAAATGGGACGATAAAATACTTTACAAATCAATCAAGTTTTAAACTATTATTTTACATATATTAATTGCATTTGAAATACGAAGATTGTTTTAATAACCTGTTTATATGTATAGCCCTTTAAGCATTTGTACTGTAACCCAATAGTACGTGAAGCATACCTTAAAAATAACAAAAACTCGATGTTGAATACAGAAATGTTTTATTATGTTCTGGTTAAATGAATCACCAAAAAAAGTGTTAGTCATTTTTAATGAAATAACTAAATTTATAATTTCATAACATGGTGTCTCTTTTTTTTATTTTCTCAAAATATGAAAAAACAAACTTAATTTCTTCATTTTTATCTCTAATCCTACTCTATCTCTCACTGTACTGTATATAAATACCTACACTAATCCATTTTAATTATCGCATTGTGAGGTACTAAAATGTATAGTGTATTTTTTTTTATTATCTTGGGTCGTCCATTCAAGATTTATTGTGGGATTAGCTTTCCCGTCAACAATGATTAACGGGATCGAGATGAAACAAGTTCGCTTCAGCTGTCGTGCCACGACATGTTCGCCGCTTGACGGGTTGCGGCATGAACGATAAGTCGCGCATGCGCTACAACGCAAACTAGTCAGACGGACCGGCCAGCAGAGGAGCGAGAGGTCATTCTACACCATTCTATCACGACGATAAGACGTACACTGCGCTGCGATCTTAACCTCACTCCTGCCGACTTGTTCGTGAGATACGGACGTATCGATTTCTTCTTGCTATTGGTAATATATTACTTCAATTACTATACTATACATAATTAACCTTTCATTAATATTCTGTATCGTTTTTATATGTTGTGCCACACGAAATTTACTTATAACGTATTATTCTTGGTATTCTTTTCCTTTACGTACTTTCTTACTTAATCTATGTTCGTGAAATACGGACCTAACCTTTAAATTTAAGATTAGTGGTTCTTTACTTTACTTACTATCTTACTTAATCTATGTTCGTGTAATACGGACCTAACCTTTAAATTTGGTATTAGTGGTTCTTTTACTTTACTTACTATCTTACTTAATCTATGTTCGTGCAATACGGACCTAACATTTAAATTGTTTATTGGTATTATTGGTTCTTTACTTTACTTGCTATCTTACTTAACCTATGTTCGTGTAATACGGACCTAACCTTTACATTTGGTATTAGTGGCTCTTTTACTTTACTTACTATCCTACTTAATCTATGTTCGTGCAATACGGACCTAACATTTAAATTGGTTATTGGTTATTGGTATTATTGGCTCTTTACTTTACTTACTATCTTATTTAATCTATGTTCGTGTAATAAGGACCTAACCTTTAAATTGTTTATTGGTATTATTGGTTCTTTACTTTACTTGCTATCTTACTTAACCTATGTTCGTGTAATACGGACCTAACCTTTACATTTGGTATTAGTGGTTCTTTATTTTACTTACTATCTTACTTAATCTATGTTCGTGCGATACGGACCTAACCTTTAAATTGGTTTTTGGTTCTTTACTTTACTTACTATCTTACTTAATCTATGTTCGTGCGATACGGACCTAACCTTTAAATTTGGTATTAGTGGTTCTTTTACTTTACTTACTATCTTACTTAATCTATGTTCGTGCGATACGGACCTAACCTTTAAATTGTTTATTGGTATTATTGGTTCTTTACTCTACTTGCTATCTTACTTAATCTATGTTCGTGTAATACGGACCTAACCTTTAAATTTGGTATTATTGGCTCTTTACTTTACTTACTATCTTACTTAATCTATGTTCGTGTAATACGGACCTAACCTTTAAATTTGGTATTAGTGGTTCTTTACTTTATTTACTATCTTACTTAATCTATGTTCGTGCGATACGGACCTAACCTTAAATTTAGGATTAGTGGTTCTTTACTTTACTTGCTATCTTACTTAACCTATGTTCGTGTAATACGGACCTAACCTTTACATTTGGTATTAGTGGTTCTTTATTTTACTTACTATCTTACTTAATCTATGTTCGTGCGATACAGACCTAACCTTTAAATTGTTTATTGGTATTATTGGTTCTTTACTTTACTTACTATCTTACTTAATCTATGTTCGTGCAATACGGACCTAACCTTTAAATTTAGGATTAGTGGTTCTTTACTTTACTTGCTATCTTACTTAATCTATGTTCGTGCGATACGGACCTAACCTTTAAATTGGTTATTGGTTATTGGTATTATTGGCTCTTTACTTTACTTACTATCCTACTTAATCTATGTTCTTGTAATACGGACTTAACCTTTAAATTTGGTATTATTGGTTCTTTACTTTACTTACTATCTTACTTAATCTATGTTCGTGCAATACGGACCTAACCTTTAAATTGGTTATTGGTTCTTTACTTTACTTACGATCTTACTTAACCTATGTTCGTGCAATACGGACCTAACAAATAGATTATTGCTCTGGGTCTATTATTATTTCTCTTACACTTTTCTTACTTAATATTTGTAAATACGATACTGACCAAACATTATATATTGTTCTTAGTGTTGATATTACTTTTGCTCATACTATTTTACATAGCATACAGTGTGTTGCGATTTGAGGTAGCTTTGATTTAGATAGAGATCTAGGTAGTTACACTTTTGTCTTTTCTTTAATTGATGATAGTAAATATCTTATTTAACGACGTCATTTTATTTCAAATTCTTAATTTTTTCAAGGCCAGTTGGGTAATGATGATTTACTAAATGCTTGAACGTAACCACCACCTTAGGTGATAGTAATATATCTGAACCCAACTGACATACATAATCCATAAGAATAAAATTTAGACCCCTGGATCGAATCCCCGCTTGATTGGGCTCATCTAGGGTATGCGATACGTGTCATTCTTAACAGTAAATGGTTGTGTTGAGAAAAGACACGTCACATTTTGGCGCCCGAACAGGGACGGATATTCGAACAGACTCGACTGATTGTTTACATTACAGTGATCGTCACGTAAAAACAACCGATAAAAATTAAATATCTAGACTCGTATTCTATTTTAGTCCTACCGTATCTACATTGACACATCATGTTTCCATTGAGCTTTCTCCGAATCTGGAGGCTCTTATGTCTTCTGTTTCATTCAAATATACTGCCTACTGGTCGTTCGAAAACTACTGACCCTAAGAGTGAGGATAATAAGTCACACTCACAGACTGGAACTTTACTTACAGATGTTGCTATTACTAGCCCTCTTAAAGACGCAAATGTTGCTACCACAACGACTAAAACGTCTACTGCTCCATCAAGTCAAGTCCATTCCGGTACAATACCAAAAGTATTGCCCGTTACTACTGAATCATTAGCCTCAGGGAAACAAACCACGATGAGGGGAAGTTCCGAAAAAGTTGGATGGATTTATAATCTGAAGAAGCCTGAGTTGATTGAAGAAATGTCAAAATATGGGTTACCAATCGAAGGAAATAGTGAAGATCTACGCTCTCGTTTTGTGACTTTCTTAAGGAGCCAAGGATTAGTTCGAACTCCCTCTACATATACAAAGAGTTTAGATAATACACTCTTAAGTGCTGAAAATACTGAGGTTCAGGGTACTTCAACTATTCCTGCTACCTCTACTCTTAATACCAGAATGGAAGATTCCTGCCAACTTGAACTTGCCAGTTTTCGAGAAATCTTGGGTCTTTCTCCGAGCGCTAGTGCAGAAACAGTAAAAAGAGTTTTAGTTAATTTAAAAAATATGTCTTCATCCGAAACCAATCATATTCAGCAAGAACCTTTACAACCGGCAAGCCAAAGTCCATATACACTCTTAAATCCTAATACGGCCGTTACTTATTTAACTCCCCGCGATCCTATACTTACCACTACGGTACCAATAGATAACGGAGTTCAAAGTAACGAGTTGCGGGATACTGCCCCCTATAGCGCTAAAAATTCGGCCCATATATGCAATATTGCCAGGAAATGGAATCTGCATTACGAAGGAAATGGAGATCCAGTATCTTTCTTAGAGCGACTTAATGAATTAATGGAATGTTACGATATATCCAAAGAAGAAATCTTAAGAGCTCTTCCCGAACTATTACGAGGAAAAGCCCTGTTGTGGTTTAGAAACCATAGAGAATTTTGGGATAGTTTTGAGGATTTTCAGACTTCGTTTGAGATGCAATACTTACCACCAGGTTACCGACGCAATCTTGAGGATGAAATCCGCCAGCGTACACAAGGAGAGGCTGAACCATTTCGTAGCTTTATTGTGGCCATAACCACACTAATTCGACGAAGAGGAGGATATAAACTAGAAGAAAAACTCGATCGTATTTATTGCAATATGAGACCAGAATATAAACTAATTATGAGAAGAGGGAATATAAAGTCTATACAGGATATGATTAAAGAAGCCGAATATTACGAAAGCTATGAAAGAGAGCGTCTTCTTTAAAAACCTCCACCTAACCCGGCACAAACACTGGTCCCAGAAACTGCATACTATTCAAAAAATAAGCAGGTAAGCATGGAAGGAATGAGACATCGCCAGTACAACCCCACTCCCAGGATATGGACAGATAATGGAAACCGGGGACACCAACAATTAAGGCAGTCGGTTAGACCCAATTTGGTTCAAACGGTGCAATATTCACAAGCGGCTACTTTACAAAACGATCAGAAACAGTACAGGCTCGGCGAGGTAAAGTCAAATTCACGTCCAGGACCTACAGTGAACCTTCCTACTAGGAATATCCGTAGAGAGGCTGTTCCAATTTGCTGGAACTGCGAAGAAACTGGACACAGATTCAGTGAGTGTACTAAACCTAAGAGACTCCGCTGCTATAACTGCAAAACGGAAGGTAACAAAACAACGGATTGCCGATGTAATTCGGGAAACGCTTTGTGGATCCCAGACCAAGGAGGTCAGCTGAGATCCCGATATCATTGTCCAACACGACCTCCAACGGGGAAAATCTCCTGTGCCGAAGAATTAACACACTACTCGGGTAGTTTCGGACTTGAGAAGCTACATGATTGTCGACCGTATGTTAACATTCTTGGAAAAACATTTGAGACTCTAATTGATACTGGTGCTATGGTTAGCATAGTAGGCAAAGATTTAATAGATCATTTAAAATATAATTCTATAAAGCCCCAAAATACAAACATACCTTTGCAAATGGCCAATGGTTTTAAAACCTATGTAAAACACTCGTATTTGGTTAACTTGGAGGTTAACGAAGCCCATATTGAGGCAAAACTCTTGTATGTTCCAAACCTTACTTCGCCCTTAGTATTGGGGATGGATATAATAAAGGAGTTAAATTTAGTTTATATAAACACACCGTCTTTAAAACGTGAAACGCAAAATGACGTCAATGATATCAATATAAACTGAATCACAAATTTGAGGGCAGATAAACATGAACGGTTAGATTTAGTTATAAATAAGGAATCAGACAAGGATTTCTCTGCTATAACTACAAATCAAAGAGACTGTCGATTTTCCTCTACTCAGCCTGAAACGTCCGAGCTCACAGTATGCTTCCCCGAAGGTAGTCGGACTGTAGTGACGGCATGGGACCCGATGCTGGAAGCCCTCAAGGAAGCCATCGACAATAATTATGAGGGAAACGAAACCTCGGTTAACTTTTCAAATCCGCCTGATAGGGAAGTTAAAAACGCAATATCTACCTGCAATAGAACCGAGTGTCTTTCAGGCCATGAAATGGATGAACTGAGGAAGGAAAGTGGTCCAACGCCAGACACATCGCATCAAGATGTTAACATCCAAAAAGAAGCCGCCGCCGAGGATGACTTTGAGATGGTTAATGAATGCGATGTGACGTTGTCGAGAGCATGTTCTCCATGCCTTTCGATCATGGAAGATTCAGAATGGGTAGACAACGAACTAGGAATGGATTTCCAAGAAACGTCACCTAAGACAAACTTAAATTCCAGCACCAATTGCATTACCACAATTCGAGACACTCCACAATTAACCCAACCACCACAACCGGAGAAAACTGAAGCCCCAGAAGAAATAAAGCACGTCCTGGATTGCTCGTTGGACGTCAGAAACGTGCAGGCTGCTTCAAACAAACAAAAAAGATATCGTCCAAAAAGGATTCGGGTATTCAATCCGGACGGCACTTTTGTCCGAATAGATGTGCGAAAGTTGCCACCTGAATTGCGCTGAATTGGTTATTCCAATAGTATATTTTTCCAAGAAGGAAATGTTTTTATTTTTATTAACCGAAGATTAATATTTTGTTTTATTTAGTTCAAGGCAACTGAACTTTCTGCAATGAAGGGTGTCTCTTTAAAAATTTGAAAACAGTTTATTTTTTTTTAGTTTTAACAAAATTATTATAAAAGGTCAGCCATTTTAAGTTTCGTTTTCATGTTTTCATTTCAAATTTATTACTGCATTTATATACATTTATCAACATATGGTGTTCTTTTGAGTGTTCTTTTTATTGTTTATATCATGTTTATTATAATTTAGTACACAATTTTGTTGTGTTCAGAAGAAAAGAATGTTAATTTGTTTATATTTTTAAGTAAATAATTCCTTTGTTTTAATTTAGTTTTCTAGATCTTACTAATATAGTTTTACATTTAAAAATAGAAAATAGTTCAATTTAACTAAGAAGATGTTTAATTTTGTTCGCTTTGTTCTCTTCCCGAAAGAAAGAGGGGGGTGTGAGGTACTAAAATGTATAGTGTATTTTTTTTTATTATCTTGGGTCGTCCATTCAAGATTTATTGTGGGATTAGCTTTCCCGTCAACAATGATTAACGGGATCGAGATGAAACAAGTTCGCTTCAGCTGTCGTGCCACGACATGTTCGCCGCTTGACGGGTTGCGGTATGAACGATAAGTCGCGCATGCGCTACAACGCAAACTAGTCAGACGGACCGGCCAGCAGAGGAGCGAGAGGTCATTCTACACCATTCTATCACGACGATAAGACGTACACTGCGCTGCGATCTTAACCTCACTCCTGCCGACTTGTTCGTGAGATACGGACGTATCGATTTCTTCTTGCTATTGGTAATATATTACTTCAATTACTATACTATACATAATTAACCTTTCATTATATTCTGTATCGTTTTTATATGTTGTGCCACACGAAATTTACTTATAACGTATTATTCTTGGTATTCTTTTCCTTTACGTACTTTCTTACTTAATCTATGTTCGTGAAATACGGACCTAACCTTTAAATTTAAGATTAGTGGTTCTTTACTTTACTTACTATCTTACTTAATCTATGTTCGTGTAATACGGACCTAACCTTTAAATTTGGTATTAGTGGTTCTTTTACTTTACTTACTATCTTACTTAATCTATGTTCGTGCAATACGGAACTAACATTTAAATTGTTTATTGGTATTATTGGTTCTTTACTTTACTTGCTATCTTACTTAACCTATGTTCGTGTAATACGGACCTAACCTTTACATTTGGTATTAGTGGTTCTTTTACTTTACTTACTATCCTACTTAATCTATGTTCGTGCAATACGGACCTAACATTTAAATTGGTTATTGGTTATTGGTATTATTGGCTCTTTACTTTACTTACTATCTTATTTAATCTATGTTCGTGTAATACGGACCTAACCTTTAAATTGTTTATTGGTATTATTGGTTCTTTACTTTACTTGCTATCTTACTTAACCTATGTTCGTGTAATACGGACCTAACCTTTACATTTGGTATTAGTGGTTCTTTATTTTACTTACTATCCTACTTAATCTATGTTCGTGCGATACGGACCTAACCTTTAAATTGGTTTTTGGTTCTTTACTTTACTTACTATCTTACTTAATCTATGTTCGTGCGATACGGACCTAACCTTTAAATTTGGTATTAGTGGTTCTTTTACTTTACTTACTATCTTACTTAATCTATGTTCGTGCGATACGGACCTAACCTTTAAATTGTTTATTGGTATTATTGGTTCTTTACTCTACTTGCTATCTTACTTAATCTATGTTCGTGTAATACGGACCTAACCTTTAAATTTGGTATTATTGGCTCTTTACTTTACTTACTATCTTACTTAATCTATGTTCGTGTAATACGGACCTAACCTTTAAATTTGGTATTAGTGGTTCTTTACTTTATTTACTATCTTACTTAATCTATGTTCGTGCGATACGGACCTAACCTTAAATTTAGGATTAGTGGTTCTTTACTTTACTTGCTATCTTACTTAACCTATGTTCGTGTAATACGGACCTAACCTTTACATTTGGTATTAGTGGTTCTTTATTTTACTTACTATCTTACTTAATCTATGTTCGTGCGATACGGACCTAACCTTTAAATTGTTTATTGGTATTATTGGTTCTTTACTTTACTTACTATCTTACTTAATCTATGTTCGTGCAATACGGACCTAACCTTTTAAATTTAGGATTAGTGGTTCTTTACTTTACTTGCTATCTTACTTAATCTATGTTCGTGCGATACGGACCTAACCTTTAAATTGGTTATTGGTTATTGGTATTATTGGCTCTTTACTTTACTTACTATCCTACTTAATCTATGTTCTTGTAATATGGACTTAACCTTTAAATTTGGCATTATTGGTTCTTTACTTTACTTACTATCTTACTTAATCTATGTTCGTGCAATACGGACCTAACCTTTAAATTGGTTATTGGTTCTTTACTTTACTTACGATCTTACTTAACCTATGTTCGTGCAATACGGACCTAACAAATAGATTATTGCTCTGGGTCTATTATTATTTTTCTTACACTTTTCTTACTTAATATTTGTAAATACGATACTGACCAAACATTATATATTGTTCTTAGTGTTGATATTACTTTTGCTCATACTATTTTACATAGCATACAGTGTGTTGCGATTTGAGGTAGCTTTGATTTAGATAGAGATCTAGGTAGTTACACTTTTGTCTTTTCTTTAATTGATGATAGTAAATATCTTATTTAACGACGTCATTTTATTTCAAATTCTTAATTTTTTCAAGGCCAGTTGGGTAATGATGATTTACTAAATGCTTGAACGTAACCACCACCTTAGGTGATAGTAATATATCTGAACCCAACTGACATACATAATCCATAAGAATAAAATTTAGACCCCTGGATCGAATCCCCGCTTGATTGGGCTCATCTAGGGTATGCGATACGTGTCATTCTTAACAGTAAATGGTTGTGTTGAGAAAAGACACGTCACAGCATAATACTACATGCATTTTTAAACGCTATTCTGTAACAAATACCCCCACTCTATTCTAATACAAACACTAATAAAACTATGTTAGAGATACTGACAGTATCATATATGCTCTGTTATGTGGACAAGGTAAAACACTTATTTCCTTTCAAAACCTAATTTAAAACAAAACTAAAGTAATAATAATTTTTTATATTGAATAAAATTAGTTTCAAGAAGTGTTTAACTCCTACGTTTACAGGAAGCTGAACACAAGCGAAAGAAGTAGATTATATATAATCGAATTAGTATTTATAAGCTTACGTATGTACATGTATTCTAGATTGCAGTAAAGAACTTAATAACCTATAACACCCAAAATTCAGTAAATCGTAGTAAGACGCTTTTTAATCTAAGTTGGTTTCTGGGGAATAAATATGTATATATACATACGTAATCTAGAATATATGTACACACGTAAATATATATATATATATATATATATGGTCGGGACACGACCGATAGCTCTACTGTCGAACCTAAATCTAAATAAAATAGACTGGAAGTGAATTCTAAAAGCCATAAAAGAAACATTTTGAATTATGTTTTCAGTTATACCTAAATAATTCTAATTATTAAAAAAAACGTAAACAAACAATGCCACTTATATTATTAGTGTATTTTACGGACGTGGATTTCATAGGCTGTTAGTAAGCGCATTTCACCGAAGTTGGTTTTGAAAATAAATAAATGCATACATTTTCTTCATTGAGGTAACTAAGTAAACACAAATTTTGCACCATAAATACTCTTTTATACAGTATTAGGTTCTCAGTCTCACTTTTATTTGAATATTTTTAATACCGGTCAGATCAATTTGCAGCACTCTCAGAGTGGAACGGAAAACCTAACTACGGTACTTGATATATCTAACAACGGATCGAAATGGCTAGTCGTAGACGTATTTTGAATTAAGTATATTTTTAAAATCATCATAAGTTTATATTTTTATATCAAGCCAGCACGAAAAATTCAGCGATAGTACAATAAGTATAAAGACTGGAGGTGAAAATTAAACAGTTACGATACGAGTTTGACATGTGAACATTGATTTTGTATGTGAACAAAAGAAAAAAAATAAATCTATGGAACAGGAAATATTTTATATCGGAAGTAAATTCAAAGGGTCCAAAGCAGACGCTCTTGGTTCGAAGTTTGTTTTTTACATATGTTTTCTTAATGGGGGTAGAATAAACTATGGCACTAGAAATACCTTGGGCTTGAGGTGAATTTGTACGGTCGGAATTTGGCGTTTTTAGACTGAAGTAACTTTCCGAGATCTATATATCATCGGGCTGTGATGAATGATCAGTTAACACGAGACTACGTTTCTCGTAATAATATTGTTCTCTCGCTCGCTTAACTCTTGTGTAAAAAACAGTTCAGAAAACACAAATATGTGCATGTCTAGTGCATATATCCATAGAACATTTTATGGATATTATTCTTAGTAACCCTCATTACCAATTATTCAATTAATTTCGTTTTCCTTATCTTTTATTCGAAATGCGCGATACACTTGTATTAATAAATTGTAAGAGGAAATCTTAATTTATTCGTCCTTTCCTACATTCACGTCATCTCCACGACCTAAATATTAGTTTTATATGATCTTAAAACATGCATAGTGCATCTAGTGATTATATTGTGTTCTGTATCTCTACCCTATAAGAGGTTATTAATAGGAAAATTGTTAAATTTAAAAATAAAATTAAATTTGAAATTATAATCGCTTATGGGAATTGGAATTTGTTATATAGCGTTCTTTCTATATTTTTGGTTCAAACACCAGATGTAAATTTGTTTTTAATCACCTGTCAAAGTCAAGAAGAATAATTATAATAATTTATACCATAAATAGATAATATTTAAAGATTACTTTTGTTTATAAAATATATCTGGACCAAGCCCTTCTGGTCTTGAAAATCTATATTTGTGGTTCAAACACAAGATGTAAATTTGATTTAATCACCTGTCAAAGTCAAGAAGAATAATTAAAATAATTTATACCATAAATAGATAATATTTAAAGATTATTTTTGTTTATACCACACTAAACTACACTTGTATACTTAATGAAACTACACTTTACATGTATCATCTTACGTGCATATAATTTTCTTTGTCTCGGTTAGTTCGTATATTGAGTTTAAATAGCTACAGTGAAATGCCCTAATTTATTACATCACAAGTGTGTTACAACAGCAATGCTAAGGATTGCGAATCTCTCTTTAATACTAGGGGTTCTTTAAATTATTTTAAATGTCACTAGAACCATTGAATAATGATGTGTGGTGAAATATTTGGGGAGAAATGCGAGAACTTTTACAAGTACATATCAAAAACAGTTTCAATCCGACTTAAGGGCAACGTAGTTACACCTATGTCAAAAATCGATCATAAGATTGGATTATATTTAAGTGACTGCCATTTATCTCAGGATTTTTGGAAATGCCATTTATCCAGAATATACTCATTATGTTCCTATTGTTCAAAATAAAATTTCAAATGAAGCCATGAATAACTGCCATTATTATAAATGCAAAACTTGTAAGGAATTTTCGGACGATTAGTTATTTTATCATTTTGAGTTTCGATGTTTTGTATACCGTCACATAAAACCTAGTAGACAGATTCAGAAGATATTTACTATACGTATTGGTCGGATATCAAACAAGGTGTAGATATATTTTAATTATGAAATACCACTTTTTATTGCTGTGATTGTTTACATATATACTAACAGTTTATGTAAGTAAATATGTAAATGTATGTGTAAAATAACCATGAAGGAATTGAGTTTCTTATTGTGTTATTATCAACAATCATAATAGTTAGATTAGTTGTAGTAAGTAAGAGTTATTAACTTGTATAATCTAACTGGGCAAAAGTGCGACACATCACGTGACACGTAACATGCTTCACTAAGGTAAATAGTGCATCACTGTACACAGAGCTTATATAACACTTATATAAATAATTAATTTTATAAAAATTGGCATAACAGATCGTGTGTTATATGTGTTTATTTGCTAGAAACCAGACTAGTGTACGATTTATTCGGCCTATGCGATTTTGCCAGTAATTAGTGTATTTACGTTAGATGGTCCCAATAGTTGCTCTAAGAACCTCATATTATCATTATAATATAGTTATCAGTCAATGGAATTCAACCTACACTACAAGGATGATAGTACGATTGAAGGTAAACGTATCATTTTACTATAAAAAAATTTACATAAGTCACAAACTATAACGTTTTATACTGTTTCTGCGCATCTAATCCCATGTTCAAGTAGTATGCTCAGACATACGGAACCGATCTTTGGCCGTTGTAGCAAGAACATATTTAAATGTGAGTTTTTAAATCTGTCAGAAGAATTTTCACAGTAGAGATTCGTCTGAGGACGCATTCAAGGAGTTTAAGTTAAATATTTTGTTCTCCCCTTACTTCTATTAGGTGGCTGTGTAACTGACAGCCCAAAATAAGCTTTGATACAGGAAAAGAATATTCCTCAATACAAGGCATGAGGCAGGGACAACTTGGGAGTCCCTACTATACAGACTTAGAACCTTATATCACGTGGCATCTAAAATGTATATCAATCCGATTAATACTTTATCGGGTCAAAATTTTAATGCTAATAAGAATTTAAAAATATGGTATAAAGCTTGAGCTATATTTTATTATTCCCCATTAAACTGTTTTTCCTAACTTGATAATGTAAGGTAATTTAGGATCTAGTTTTCCATTCAGTATTGACTAATTTTCAATTATGTGTACAATATTTCTAGTAATCAAATTTCACCACTACGCTGGATTTACTTGAAAACGTATATAACTCAACTTGGTTAACATTTAAACGAACACACTTTATTGCAAAAACTGCACAAGTATACAGTACCAATAACAGTACCAATACAAAAGCCAAATATTTTATTCTAAAGTAAAGAAAAAGAATGAATATGAAGGACGAACAAACAACCTGATGGACAAATGCTTATGGAGTTATTTTTACAACATTATTTGCATAGTATATTCTGTTATATAAGCTACAAGGGAAAGCAAAGTATTCATGAATTACAAAGATGTATTGATGTCAAATTACAATGTACATTAATATTGATTATATACATGTATGAAAATATAACTACTTACTAAAAAGCCATATACATTTTCTCTGTTATCAAAATAAAATTATATAACAAAATTTAATATTTCAATTAATTTTAGGTAAAACATTTCACATATGTGTTTGCTTATAATAATCGTAAACTTTATTTTTAGTGGAACCGGTTAAAGAAACAATAATTTTATCCAAACCCCGTAATAAAATTACTGAAATATGTATTTAGTGCACTCCTACACATCGTTTAAATTTTAGAAGATAATGAAAAAAGAATCTTGTTGTTGTAGTGGACATGATAAGCACATGAAAGTTATTTTAAGCTCAGCAAGGGAGTGTGTGGTTTAGTTTACCGGCTGTAAACTCAATCCAGTGGAACTTCCAGTTCAGTAGTTGGAAAGATAGTACCTGGAAACACAAAGGTTGTACACAACGTTTAAATATAATCACGCGATCTGTGTTAACATTGTGTTATCAAAGCAAAACTATGTGATTCATTAAATAAATCACTATTTTCAATTTATTTACGCATATTGCTTTGAAACCATATAGTAAGCATGAAACACATCTCATTTCAACCAAAACAAGGAAGAAAATATTCAGATCATAAAATTAAAAAGAATGTGAAAAAATAAAATTTTTTTTGTAAACTTTACCGATATTAAGTGTGCAGTTTTTGGACAGTTCTACGTTCAATAAGCTCCAATATACGTAGTGGGGATATTTTATTTTATTGGTTTTATAAACAACAAAATTAAATGTTTCGTATTCCTCTAGTGAGCGTTTTTGTAACTCTGGCAATTACAGAAAGATATATCTACAAACAGTTTATTTGCTAATAACAATAGTTGCTCTCACGTAAGGTATCCTTTATTTTTGTATTTATGTCAATACAAATAATAGTTATTACAACTTTTGAAATTTAAAAGTGAAACGATAGTACCCGTTAATCTACAACGGAGATCATTTAGGTGATATCTCTAGCCATAGTGTAAACCTTATTTGGGTTTTGTCATCGGTTAGAGTCGATCTTATTTATTACAGTTTTATTTTCACTAAACGTAAGTTACTTATTTATATTTCTATTAAAGTATTGGTCTGATCAGTTCTATTATTTGTAAGTATACTAAATGTTAATAAAACAATACTTTTCTAATTGATCTTTTAGACAAGGAATTTCGAAACAAAGGGTTTCATCATTACGCGACTCCATAAATAAATATTTACATTAATTTTATTACAATTACTATTGAAATACTAATAAATAGTAAAAATGCAAATTCAACTTTTTTAAATCTTTCAGCCTGGACGAAGAATTAGATATGACTACAGTTTTAGCTTTTTAAAAAATTAGGCAGAAATTATACAGGAATTTAAAAAAAAATATATATATTTTGCCTGGTTTCTGGTAGTTACATTTTGCTGTAATTTTATTCTTGGGTTAAAATTTCTGTAGGTACTTTAACTGTTATTTGTTATAATAATATCGTAAATTACATATGATATAATATAAACATTTGATAAACGTATTATTGTTTCAAATATTATTTCCTAATGTCAGTATCTGTTAGAGTTAACTTAAATACTTTTTTTCTTTATTATTTCTATCACGTGAGCAATAAATAAGAATTGAGTTTAAACGATTTACACTCTTTCAGAAAATTTCAATCAATACGGTTTGTATTCATATCTTCAGGAAAGTACATATATTAGATGTAAATATTCGTAATTAAAAATTAATATAAACAATATTTTTTTCACAATTTAATGTTATTATAAATATTTTAAGCAGTCTCCCCGTAATTTAAGTAGAAATATGATCGTTAGTGTAAATTTCAAGGCGTTTTCAATAATGTGTTAAAGTAATTTTTATAGCATTTACAATGCATATAGCAATGTTTAATTTTTGCCCATCCAGAAAAAAATTATATACGATATTAATTATGTAATCGTCAGTAATTTTAGTTAATAAAAGATCTAATCAAGGTACAATAGAACTGTATGCAAGTAACATAGTTTTACTGAAATAGACTATGATTTATAGTATAAATTTTACGGAACTATTTAGGGAATATCAACATTGAAGACAATTAAATTTAGTTATTGCATTAAATTTATGTTCAAGAATATATATTCCACTGAAAATAGTTATTGAAACTTATTTTATATGCATTTTGGTTTAATATACATTATTATTTCGAAATATAAAACACGTTATTATCAAAATTGTAATATTTTAAATAAGTTATTCTCTAAGATACAACTCGTGAACTTGGTGTAAATCTGACTGTTCGTTCATTCATTATTTTACTAAATTGTGTAAAAGTTCATCACATAAACGCGCAGTTTAAAAACTATATATGTACGAGACAGGCTTTCTTTACCCAAAGCTTTTGAAAATCTAACAATACATAATTTTATTTACACAAAACCTGATTTGATATCAAATTATGGCAATGAAGTAAAGTAATCCATTGATAATATATCCTTGGATATAGTGATAATTTTCTTCATCAGGTTTAAATTTAAACGTACAGTAAATATTGCTTATACAATCATATTCCAATGATTTTACATGAGATTTGTAGTTAATACCGTATGATCAGCAAATATCCTACAAAGTAGATTGCTTCTAATGTGCTTGATGACTTGGTAATACTGTATTCTGAAAAACAAGATTACATCTAAATTTAAAGACTACATAACTTATTAATATTGCTCTTGTACTAGAATTCTGTGTTGTTTAAACTAGTATTGAGCTCTTTCATTAATAAATTTAACTTTTCTTTGCCGTAAGAGGTTTTAAATACGAAATATTTTAGTGTTTAATTATCATTCTAACAAAAATCTTACATGACAAAAACAAAATTCTACTTTTCCATTATTATACAGGAGTAATATTTGAAAATACCCAGGAATATGTAAAAATATCACATTTTACGCTGAGTATGACACTAAATACACACCAAGGGAAGTAGTGATCAGACTCTTGGCTTTTCTAGTTGTGTTTGAGTTCAAAGTTAATTAGAATGTCTTTGTAAAATCCAGCTTACATGAAGGTCTGGTGGGAGTGTAGTATCTGAGATTACTGTTTGTAAGTGACAGATTTCATTTATACTTGTCAATAGCTTTTGTTCTTCGTTACACAACAATCATTTTATTTCATATTGTTAAATTTTAATTATTCCGGAACAATAAATCTTTATGGTTTGACGGCTTATTTTATTGTACTAGTGGGAGTGCAGCTTTTTGTACAAAATGTATTGTACAAAAGACACTCACTTAGCACAGTTAAAATAAGAAAGTGTTTTATGTGAAATATTTATCCTTAAAACCGATTAAAAGAAAATGTCTCTATATAGTTTAAAACCGATTTTAAGAAGAGCATTGTCAATACTCAACATGTTTGTCACAGGAGAATGTTTTTTGTATCTCGTCTCAACCACGGAATTAGGAGCAAAAAATAAATAAATAACAACTTTTCCATGTTTTTAGATGAATTCGAGGTTTTAAGTTGGTATCTTCCTGGAATAATTACAAAAGCACCGGCATAAAGAGTGTGATATGTTGGGGTGTTGCCAGGATCTCATTACCACTAATTAAACTATATTTTAATAGAATATTTTACAAAGATTTATACTTTCATCTAATGTCACAATCTCAATATATTGCCTATTTATATAGACTATGTGTTAAAAGTTTCATCAAAAAGTATAAACTGTATTACTCAACATTACTCACATTCACAGTGTCAACCAAAGTGTACTGATGTTAATAATATTTACTCATTAAGGTTACAATAGATTAGCAGGTGGAAGTAAGGACTTTCTTATTTTAACTTACATTATTTATCATCACATTCAGTTAGTCCGCCTTAATAAACGTAAGTATTTCTAGAGACATAGTTACGGGATTTTTCATGAAATATGATCCATGATGATAAGTGTACGTGAAATCGAAATTTAGACTTACGAAAACTTGGGTAAAAATGATGGATTTGTATAAGATGTTTTCATACAGTTTTATAATAATGGCTCAAGAAGATCCTATCTTCTTCTTATAACCAACGCAATGTGCACACTGTTTATTGTGTGAAGTCAGATCAGTGTGTTTTCAATTCACTAAATATTAACACACTGAATCCCCCCTCCAACACTGTATTGTGGTCAAGAGACTACTAATTACTATAAAATCTAACTTGTTTTTGAGTTGTAATGGGTAAAGTTGAATTGTCACACCTTAGCAAGAAAGACTATTCTGAAGTTACTCATAACTTTACTGTAGTATTAACCTTCATACTTACGTAACACCTCACCAAGATATTCGTTTTCATACAAGTAATTCTTGTATCTGTAATATAGTACATTGGAAATTTTCTATTGTAAAATTAATTATAATTTAAGAATTTTAGTTTAACAAAGATATTTGTATTGTCTGAGCATTAGCTATTTAATTTCTACCTACCCACTATCTATCTATCAGTGAGAACATACAAAATCTCTGAGAATAAACTCAAGTATATAATTGATATTTAACGTGAATATTTAATTCTATATATGCAATATTTTGTTGAATGATTTTGCATGTCAATCCGTGAGCGTTGGCTTAGCGTTAGTCAAAACTTTACAGTTATCTACAAAATTTATAAAAAACAAATGAAACATTTACATATCACAGCTTACCAATCCACAAGACATCTCGCAAAAATTTTATCTGTAGACTGTGTATCAGCCTCTTCTTACGCGACATGTGGCAAGGGATACTTGTAGGGTCTGATGTTTAAAACATATGAATTACACGTTTCATAATATTAAACATATGATATAATCGTAGTTTAGTATGTAAATTTATATCAAAACACAACACAGATGAAAAATTAGAGAGGTATAAACCAGTTCACACCATACTTTACAGTGAACATTTTTATTTCAAGATGTCATATAAGTGTATGAAACTTGAAAATGCATTTATTGAATTAAAGTGTGCAGTTCAACCAATGAATTCCAGTTCGTTTGACATGGACATCAAAAGAGAGAATTACTACTTACATTTAAAATTGAAGAGTTTATTAACGTCGAGAACTTGATCGCCTTAAGGAAGATGTCTGTGATAAGCAATTATTAATTTCTTTTAGAAGGAAGTAATGTTTCAATATTTTACAAATTTCTGATGAAATATCAAAAGACGAGGCCTACAGCCGGAACCTTTGTCGTGACATAACACGCTGTTACTGCTTATTTCTGTAGCAAGAGCTTTTCATTATTTGATGGTATTTTTAGTACGAAATGTCTTTAGTATTTTAATAAAACCACTTGAACATAAGTTAATAAAGTTTACATTATTTTACGTAGATTGAAGCGAAACATGTTTTGTGTTATGGCTTGAAATAAATACGTGTGATAAATATATTCAAAGCATTTCTTTATTATACTAAAAAAAACCTAAAATCTTCTCCTAAATCAAGTTACACAGGCTGATCAACTCTACACCTTCCTGGAGTATGATCCGTTTCCTTCCTTTAACTGACCAAGCGGAACTTACCTTACTGTAACATGCGTTCACCACATTATCTCTCCTGACACATTAGTTACCTTTTAAGCACAATATCTTATGTTCCTTTAAATGGAAAGAGACAATATCTCCAAGAAACAAATCGGTCCTTAATCATTCGTTATTCACGGTAGTTTTGTAGAATTTGAAATGTGGAATTTTGTTCAAGAACTAAAAATACACAAGGACTTTTTCTACATTATAATTTCTCGCTTAATCCACTTGAAATCCAGCGTTAGAGATATGATTTATAGTTATATTACCACCAGAACAAAAGGAATTATAGTCACAACTTTATACAACCGTCTAGCTCTAGATTTTATTTTGATATCACGTATATGGTTGCACTTTGGCAACCATGATATAGCACCGCCCTTAAATAACGGGGTCTTATTCAGTCCCTTGACCGTGCCTGTTTGATGATTAAGCATCCCCCGGATTTAATGTTACTTCATACTAGTATAAATAACTTACTTCCGCGTAATGCAATTGCTATTTCTGACCCTTATACATAACTCACCTAGATTTGAATAGTTAGAGGAAACAATCTGCTTTCCCCCAATAATACCGTTAGGCTAGAATACATATTGTTTGTTTTATGCAATAATCTCACGGTAACCCCTTCATTACGTGGAGGAATAATATTGTGAGTAGCAGAGATTACAGTGTGTAACATATCCAGAGGACAAGTATTAATAGTTAATTAATTAAAAAATATTCGCTCACTGTAATTAGGTTAATTATTGAACGTAATTAAGCGTCACACAAACATTTACAGTAAACAAAGCAGAGTTACAAATTACCACATCATTACTGTAAATTGACAGAACTGATTTACTTATATTTACGATCGTTTTGTCATATACTGCTAATTAATAATATTTTTTCTTAATAAATTATTTTGCTTCACGAAATATGGATCACAATGTTCTATGACAATGTTTCGTACAATACAGTACTTGTTTTATGCCTGAGAGTTAGCAAAGGCTATTCTTGGAAAAGTTGTATCTCCGTATATCAGACCGCACGTTATCTCGAAATGAAACTGACACAAAAACTAATAAATTATGCAAGAGAAACTAGAATGTTTCAGAATAAATAAGAAAACTAAGAAAAAGTATAATACGTTTTATAGTGAAATGTTTAGGTATAGATTTTAAAACAATATAGCCAACATACCTAACTTTTATTATTTCTTTATTCAATTATTACATAATACACATGGGGAATACTTGGTTACTTTCGTGGATTGAAGAAACGGTAATGACTACTTAAAAAAAAAAAAAAAAACACATCGTCCGGTGCTGCACCGATTTTGTTTCCAGAGTAAGATCTACAAAACATCACAATTACGAGTTCACTGATGCCTTACCATTACTTGAATTTAAACATAATCCTGCACTTTCGAAATATGATGAACCTCTAAAGACTGGTAATATTGTAGCACATTTGTAAAAGTATGCACGCGTGGTGTTATGCTGAGACGTACTTATATTAGTTTGCCATTTACACAGTAAGCACACCTTGTGTCACAGTGCAGTTTGTTGATAAACAGCACCATTTTAAAACCTCATATATACAATTATGGGATAAAGAAAACATGGTATAGTGAATGTTTCAAAAATCTTTCGAAGTCTTGCATTGCTAGAAAATATTTTATATTTCAGCGAATGGTTTTCCTTGGTAAAATAAACATTAGAGTTTTATAAAAAACGTATGAACTATAAATAGGCTAAATGTAAAAAAGTATATATATTTTATAATTAATTAAAATATAATATTTTTCAAATTCTCAAAATTCATCTCAAAGGTAAAGAACAATGATGCTATACGGACTGATAAGGAAAAGGACTCTTTATGGTCATAAAATAATTTGTTTTATTTCTGTCCATTTATGTTTGTAATATAAATGACCTAAACAGGATAGTTAGTACTAACGGTTATTAAAGATTTATTATCAATACTGAATGGCTATCAAGAAAATCTTTTTTTGCATCATTAGATAAATTATTGCAAAAATGAACATATTTACTTACAAGTATATTATTGAAACGTACGCATAGTCTGGGTTTATTACTTTTGTATTTTTGTGTGAGATTTTTACCTAGTCTATTATTGTAGATTTTACATGCTACTAACCAAAAGTATACTAATTTGTACTAATAATACCTTTCTATACCATTCTTTCCAACAAGCAATATCTACATATTTCGAGGGTTTTATATCTAATTCGTATATAGACCTTGAAAATCTAGAGTTGGTATAAGGATACTAGTAACATCCATTGATTTTGGCTGACGGTTGGTAAAGCTTATAGTCAGGGTAGTATTCAGAAAGTTAATTGAGCTATAAACTTGAAATTATATATAATTTGTTTACCTATCAGTAAGGGTTCCTCCTGGTAATGTTGCACTGAGCCTCAGTGAAGCTTGTTTATGGTACGGCGTACTTCTACATATTTTTGTATTACAAACGGCAGTAATAACAAATTTTAAACCAATTGGTGCATTCTATACTTTTATTTCACACCTCCATAGCGGGACTGCAACTTATTGAGACCAAATACTGATTATGCGCAGTAATTTGTATGCCGCATTCAACGGTTACACTATCGTACAATACTTAAGTAGACATAATACAATACTAATATAAAATAACTGACAATATATAATAAATTGAACTAATGTAGCACACATATCCATCTAAAAGTCATATATTAAAGAAAAAAGTTGTAAACGTACTGTAGACGGCTTAAGGAATAATACAATATTATTAACCTATTGCAATAATATACTAAAGACTTGCTTAGTAACAATTATTTTCGACTGTAAACACTGAGATGTAGCACTTAAGCTTTTAATTCCTTTTGTCTAGGAGTGGGGTGGACTTTAATTTACAGTTTTTCTGTCCTCCATAAACCTGCATATGGGGATAAGAGTCATAACAGCTGAATTTTAAAATCATTCATTTTAAAATCGTTGCCATTACGTTTATATTATTATTGTTATTAGTATTATTCAAAAGGGTGATTACAGCAAACATTTTGTATGTAAATTTCCTTAAATGAAGGCTGCTGTTACAAAAAAATAATAACCTATTATTTGAATAAATTTAAATATTTTTAAACTAATTTCTTGATGGTATCCTTGTTATTGATGCATACTAGTTATGATCACACTAGTTGTGTACCTACAATAAACGAGCTCGTCTGTATAGTTAGTTTGGTGCAGGTAAAATGAGAAAACGGCAATATTTCTCTTTATGGAGGATTCAGGTTACTAAATATCGCTTGCTAACTAAAAATATTTTAAATGTATTTACATATGAGGTGAGCGCACTCATTACCTGACAGGATGACATTTGCACTTTTCCCGGGCCAGCCTACAAATCGGGCAGAGAGCTTTTATACACTTTTGGCCAATAAATTAATGCTCTATAACTGTTTCATGGGTGGGGGAGCATAAATTAGTTTTTTTCAAAACCTTAATAAAAATGTTACCATTGTATAAATGAGAAAATGTTAATTTGCTTATTTAAATGTAGGTACATCCAAAACATTTAGTTTTACGTAGCTTTGAAGACTAAATCAGATAGGTGACTTCCCACATTCTGGATACATTGAGTGTACCGATTTCTGGTGTATTTCATTACCCTTTCAAACATAGCAGGCGTTATGTTGCCAATTTCAGCCTGGATGTGGTTTTTTAAATCTAGAAGAATCCTTGGACGGTTTACATAAATACGAGATTAAAAAAACCTCCTTAGAAAAAAATAACAACGAGATAAATCGGGAGATCAAGCCGGGTATTGCAAATCGCCCCTGATTGAGATTGAGATTGAGATCGTTCTGGGAAGTGTTCTCTCGAAACAGCTATCGATGCTCTTGCGGTGTGCGCCGTCTTGCTGGAACCAAATTTCTTTCAATAGCCAACTAATAATCCTGTAACAAGTTTATATACCTGCCTTATTTCACTGTCACTGCAACTTCATTATCCTGAAAGAACCAGGGACCAATAAATGCAAATGAGGAAGTTGCACACCATAATGTAACTTTAGGTGAATGCAAAGACTTTTCATGCAATTTTCGAGGATTGGTTTATTTTTGGTAGCGCATGTTTTTTTTTTATTCACGGACCCAAACACAAATTTAAATAGGCTTCATCACTAAAATACATAATACCGTCTCAGGAACGATATCCAGAAAAATCGCACACGCGTTCCTCCGACAATGGTAGTCACGTTCTGACAGTTCCTACACAATCGCCATCTTGTATAGAAGGAAATGTAGGTCTTCATGAAGAATCCTCCTCACAGAACGATTAGAAATTCCAAGGGCAGACGCATGTTTACGCGCTGAACGCCGTGGTGATCGCAACATTGAAGGTCTCACTGCCTCAATGTTCTCAGTTGATCTAATAATTGTATGAAAACAAATATAGTACTTTACGTTTGATCAAGGTGTTATTACAGGTTTTATTCTATTAATTTATGTTTTATTTATTTTATAATATTGAATTGGCTTTGTATTATTTGCGACAATGGTTGCCATGTAAAAATACAAATTTCAAATAAACCCACTAAACGTAAACTTTACAAGACTGATTAATAAATGTTACGGCTCAAGTATTTATAACCTTATTCACTGCTTTGTAAGCAACTGTGTATCTGCGTATTTCGTCATGAATAAAGCTTTTCAGAAATCCAAATCATTATTTTACAGATCAGTTTCACCTCTCGATTTTATATGCGATATCTTTTATTTACAGTTTTACAGTTAAAAAAGTCAGAATATCAAATCCAAAATAAAATAAATTAACTAGATAATTTAACAAATAAATAATGTATTAAATAATAAGTGATTGGTTTCACAGGTAAAGAAAATGTGTGCTACGTCATGAAGTATAAACAGTGGCACAAAGAACAAATATTTATGTTATTTTATTTTAGAAAATCTTTAAATTCGTTCCAAGAAAGATAGTTTGGCTACATTAAAATGAATTATAGAGGTACAATACATTGGTAAAGCCATTGTTCCAGCTATAGTTCTATTTATGCAATTAAAAATATAACGTGTTTATAAAATGAATGAATTCAATTTTATGAATACATAAAATTGAATTTAAAAACTTTAGTTTATAGTACCTAAACTGGCCGGCTCCATAGCTTGGTTCATCAGGGTCTTCTTCCTTATCTTCCAGTTTTCTCTTTACTTGTCTTTTCTTTTGCCTCGCTTGATTTTTGAAATCTGAATAGTTACGCTCCGATGCTTTGATGCAGTGTTGGTCCATTTGTTTCATGCTAAGAACAGTAAACTTTCCAATGTTCATCTCTAGTTTTTAGGAACAACTTGCACTTAGTTACATTACCACTATTGAACACTGACACAACATCATACACTCCAAAATGTAGTGTTTTCAGTCCAACAAAGCCGGTTTTGGGTAGCCTAGACCAAATAACCGCGTTCACACTTTCGTTTGGTTTCTGTGACTTGCCGTGGAAACATTTCCGCAACAGTTCTTTGTTAGATATAATTTTAAAAACTGGTTTTATAAATTCCATTACAGCCACAGGGATAGTATTTTTGTGGCTGTAAGTCTCATCTTTAGCATTTTCCTTTTGGTATCCGCATCAACTTGTCTCACCTTTCTGATACAAACTGTGGTGTGGGTCTTTGTCACTTGAAATTTTTTGGAAGTACAAAGCCCAAATGTCTTTCACCATGTTGTCGAGACTGTCTGTGTTTCTTCTTATTGCTAAACCACAGTAGGTCTGGAGTTGATCAATGACAGCTTGATAGCCTATTCTTGACAGCTATGCCTTCACCTTCAGACAAAATACGTTTGTTTTCTGATTTTAGTCTTCTCAATCTTGTGCCCATTCCTCTCTGAACATGATGTTTATTCCATGGATATTGATTAATACATTTCTGTTGAATTTTTTATGGGGAGAAGACAACATTTTTGACACCCACACGAACCCTGTGAGATAATCGTCAGGGATGGCGAGCGTGGTAAGTCCTTAGGGGTAATCGCTATATGAGTGTGTCCCAGTAAACAGCCTACATGACATGACATTAATAATAACTCACGGAACATCGTTAATTCATTCATTGCTCCTAGGTTAACTTAACAATAGTCTTCTTACTTGTACTAAGCCTAATAATATAAAGTATTCTTTGTATTTTAACACCGATTTTTTATTAATGGTAAATATTTTTACATTTAAAATCTCAAAGTTCCTCAAGGTTTCAAGGACCACTGTTATTTTTACAATAATTCTTTAAACGCACAGTAAGACTCTAATAAAAAATATGGCTATTGGTGGTTGGAATACAGGCCAGAAGGTAGAACTTATATAAGAACATAACATTACAATATTAAAAATTATTTATTATTTTGTCTTATATTTACAAATAACATACAAGTGTCACAAAACTGTACATTGAAGTACGATTTGTTTAAATACGATAAAAAAATTGCCTGAGATAGATAATAACAGAATCCATCGTTTAAAAGCTCGTAAAAAGGATAAATTGTTACTATTTAAAATTTCAGGAGGTAATACTTTTGCATCAGTTACGTTATATCACAATATAATAAATAATAATTATGCTATGCAGATAGAAATAGGGCAATTAGTTGTAAATTGAAGCATCGAAGCACAATTACTAACAATTAAGTAAGGTCAAAGAGAAATGTGTTTTTGCTTCAAGGTGAGTGGATATGTATCCATTGCTTGTTTATTTAATTTAGTTCTCCCTCTGGGAACTGCATTACTATTTTATTAACAAGCATAAATAGATATGAAATGTATGAATAAAGATATCTCGCATATTATTCTTAATAAGAGTGTTCCTTGGATGATATCTTAATGTTCATTCCATTGATAATTATGACTTACTGTTACTAACCTAGTTTTAAAGTTCAATGAGTAAATGTAAAAATATCTAACTATACATTAGGTATTCGATAGTAGTACTATGTTATATTTCATTAGGAAACATAAGTACATTTTCATTGCAAAGGATGTTGAGGACAGTGACTTAAATTACAAAACCACTGCCAGGCAATCAGCTGTAGCAACAAGCGTAATCATTCAGGTAACCATAACAACCGGCGACTAGATTAGCTAAGGCAGAATACCTTTGATAACAAAATAAGTGATTAATTTGATCAGTAACTATATATAAATCATGTACAGTAGTACGAAATTAACAAAAAAATTTACTTTAGAAATTGGGAATTTTCTTTGATATTTAATTAGTTTAATTAGGTGCAAGCTGAACTGGTGGACTTTAATAATATAGTTAATTCCCTATTTGAATTGTTGTAGAAATGTGGTATAGATTTTTGTAAATTGCCCGTAAGATTGGAGCTTTAATAAAATAGTGATAAACACACGCAAAGGGTGTTTTAGTAATTTGAAAGCATGCACGGCTGTTGTGTTTGTGATGAGCGAGTTGTAGCTGGTTAGCCGCACGTCACCAATATTGGTTTCTGTCATCACCAGCCGAGTCTACCTCTGATCGTTTTATTGTTTGTCCAACTCTGTGTATTTCACATGTATAATCACTACCCTTCTCGTTTGTTGACATCAATTTCTTATAGCTGACTTCTATGACACAATATGTTTATTATAACCATAAAAGAATATAATTGAAGATATCTGAATGTTGGAATTTATATTATAAATAGCTAATACGATGTTGTATTTACAGGGTGCAAATTCAGTCTTGATACGCCTGGATATATTCCAAAAGGATTGAGTTATCGATATACTACTTAAACCATACTTATTAAAAAAAATTTGCATATTTTTTTTAATTCAAAAACTTCCCCCCCCGCCCTTTTAAAGGAGGCTGTGAGGGGTAACTTGAAAATTTCATATTACAACCCTTATCTTGTGATATAATTTTAATCGTTTATTTAATAGCAATACATTGACATAATAAAACATCTCTACGACGTTCCTAGCAAAATGTATAGAGAAAACCCTTTACATTTTAATGCCACCTAGAAAAAGACACCAACACCATACCATGCAAGAAACAAAGAACCAAAACTATGCCAATCAGAAACATTAGTACTGCGTAATAAGATAAGCTAGACACCTCAAAGTCTTACTGAAATATATCAACTATACGTTGCGTTGAATTGCACAAAGACATTGGCATTAGACCTACATATTAATATTTTGTTGGTGTTATTTTACCGCAACTTTTACCTGAAATAGCGGAGAGGTGTTTTCTTAGTGTCATTGTGTTTAAATCGAATAGACCTTTAAAATCCTTTAAAATGACGTGTTACAAGATAGGGGTTGCGATTGAAAGTTACTAACCCCCCCCCCCCTACAATTTGAATAGGGAAGCAACATTTTTTATCATTAAAAAAATCCAAAATCTTTTTTAATATTTATGGTGAAGGTCGATTTCAAATAATATGCCTCATCAATATCTCAATGACTTTGGAATATATTCCAAATTATATCCAGACGTATCAGGACATAGTTTACATTTTAAGATGTAAAGTTTTTTTTCGTCATAATTTTTGCTAGGAATGTCATTAGAAGTATTTTCTTAGGGCCATTGTGTTTCAATGAATTAGCTCTTTATTATGACATGTCTCAAGATAGGAGTTGAAATTTGAAAATATAAAGATACCCCTCATACACCACTTTGAAAGGGGGGATTTGTTTATCACACAAAAAACAAACAAAATATTTAAATAAGTATGGTAAAGAATGTACATCGATATTTCAATCCGTTTGGAATATATTCAGGCATATCAGGACTTAATTTACACCCTGTAAACAGGCTTCGCTAGTATAATACTGCGTGCATGCCGCGCCAGTACGATATTCTGTGTACAGGTTACGCCTGTACTATATTTCCTTCAAAATAATCAAATATGACATCGTGAACAAGTCGTGTCAGTACGAGGGTTTTTGATACAACTGTATACTACTCTGCAGTGCCGGACAGAAAAATCAGTAAGCTATTGCGATAGTAGTTTTACTCGGAGATTAGGTCTTGTTAATTTCAATCATATAGATTTCTGTGCTTGACTTTAGTAATATCTCAGTTACTGAGGGACAAATACCATACGTTTTGAAAATAATCTGTGGACAGCTGTGTTTTGGTAGAGAAAATGTGTTGTAATGGATCAGTTATAAGCTAGCTATGTGCAAGATGAATTATGTATCAAACAATAAAAAGTAAGGTTGCTGTGATTAATAGATATTTTGAGTAAAAAGTAAATGAATATAAGCTCTTATTTAAAATAATAATTATAGAGGTTATTGGCTTAAATGTTTTAAATGTTTAAAACTTTGCTGCACTTTGACTTCTCTTTGTATGGCTTGTTACTTGATAGAGCGACAGTTATAAAGGACTTATAACTCGGGGAGCTGCACCCCGACATATTTGTTGTTTCTGAACATGGCTTCACGGCTGAGACTGTCTCTATGTTCAGAATTGACAATTATGAATTGGCTACAATTTTTCACCGTACAAATTTTAAAGGAGGTGGTGTGGCAATTTTTTTCAAATCACGATTGAAATTTTCAACCCTTCAGGATGGATTCCTGCTATGATCTAGACTTTGAGGTGGGGGGAATTAAAATTGATACAAATTCCGCGGACAAAATTATAGTGATTGGCTTATACAAATCCCCAAATGGATGCAACGAAAACTTTTTTTAAAAGATGAAACTTTAGTAAATTTTCTCAATTCAAAATCGTTGAAGTTCATCATTACCGGTGACTTCAACATCGATGTGTTAGACCACACCAACACTCTGACCCAGCGACTACGGGATATTCTCACTTCTTTCGGCTTAATTTGGTCCGTGAACTCGCCAACTCGAGTGACCGCTTCGTCGAGTACAGCCATCGACAACGTCATTACTAACGTAATAGACTGTTCTGTTTCTGTCATAGATGCGGCCATCTCAGACCACTACGCACAGGAAGCCGTAATATTACACCATAACCCAAAATTTGAAACTCCGTCAATAAAAAGAAAACGGGATCTAAAGCCGGCAAACATAGAGCTTTTTAAAACGTTTCTAATGAAAACATCATGGGAATTTTTGGATTGCTTTGAGCGGGTGGAGGATGCCTTTAACGCGCTTTTTCGACTGTTTAACTCACTGCCTAAATTTGTCTTGTCCATTCAAAAATTTTAAACAACGTAATAAGAAAAAGAGTAATACCTGGATTACTCAGGGTATACTTGATTCAAGAGAAGGACTAAAATTTTATCATTCAATATATGTTAAATCTGAAAATGAGGATTTCAAACGCTTTTTTCGAAATTTCAAAAAGGATTACCGCAAAGCCATAAGAAACGCCAAGGCACGAGACGTTGAAAACCAACTAAAACAATCCGATAATCTTTCAAAAAGCGCCTGGAATATAATTAACCTAAACACAAAACAACAAAATACTTCAAAATTTTCAATTCCGAAACTTAAAATTAATAACAAAATTATTGATGATCCATTAAAAGTGGCAATTGCGTTTAATGATTTCTTTTCAACTGTTGCTGGAACAGAACATTTCTATGAATCAGAATATACCCTGCGGAGGGTTATTGACTAGATCGGCCTCGTCCATGTTCCTTCGTCCTGTGAGTGAGGTGGAGGTGGCCCGTATCATGCAGGATCTCAAACCTAAGAGGTCTTGTGACATTAATGGAATGTCTTTGTGGTTAATCAAAAAGTGCTTTAAGCATATTTTGACACCACTCACAAAATTAATCAATCTCTCCTTTGCACAGGTTGTCTTTCCGTCCGTAATAAAGATATCCACTGTGATTCCAGTTTACAAAAAAAGATGATCCTTGCACCTCTAGCAACTATCGTCCAATTTCTATCCTCCCAGTTCTTAGCAAAGTTTTTGAAAAAGCTTTCCTCAATCAGCTTGAAAAATTCCATGACCGCTTCGAAATTCTCTGTCCTGAACAGTTCGGGTTTAGGAAAGACAAATCGACCATCGATGCCGTAACTGAACTTATTCATAATGTTGTCGATGGCCTGGAGAAAAGAGAACGTGTTATGAGCATATTTCACGACCTCTCCAAAGCCTTTGACTGTGTGCATCATGCGACACTGCTGCACCAGTTATGGACTAGTGGTATTAGGGGTTTGCCGTAAGATTGGCTCTCGTCGTATCTTAAAGATAGAGAACAATGCGTACGGATTGCGAATGCTTTGTCTAATAGGGTCAAAATGCCCTATGGTGTCCCTCAGGGATCAATATTAGGGCCATTTCTCTTTCTTATTTATGTCAACAAGTTGAATACATCAATCCAGAATGGAAAGGTGATTCAATATGCTGATGACACGACTCTCTGTATTAAATCAAAATATAAAACTGATCTTGAAGTGAAATCATTTATCGATTTAAATTCATGCATCGAACATTTCTCAAGACTCAATCTGAAAACAAACAGCTCAAAATCAAACTCAATAAATTTTTGCCTTCGGCATCGACAAGAACAGGAGTATCGTCCCGCAGTAATGATGGACGATGTTCTCTTGGAAGAGGCCGAATCCGTTAAGTTCCTTGGAATGTACCTTGATCGAGGGCTGACAAGGAACTTTCACATTGACAGCATCTGCTTCAAGGTTGCTTCTGGCATATATGTTTTGCGTAACCTAGAAAAATTCAGTTCTATTGATGTATTAAAAACTGCCTAATTTGGCCTGATACATACATATCTGTCTTACGATTTGAGATTGTGGGGCAGCTGTTCTAAATACAAATTCGAAAGAGTATTTAGAGCTCAAAATAAAGCTATCAGAATTATTTACAAATTGAATTTCAGAGAGTCGTGCAAAGGTGCCTTCAGAGAGCTTGGATTGTTTAACTTTACCTGTCTCTATATTCTCGACGTTGTTCTATACTGTCGACTTAAATGCGAGTTGATCCAAGGCAGTGACGTCCACCAATACGAGACAAGAGGCAGGGACAACTTTCGGATTGTTCAACATAGAACGAGTGCATTTGAACACTTGCCGTTCCAAGTTGGTGTGAAACTGATAAACAAGCTGCCTGAGAGAATAAAACATCTCATTGATTCTAAACTATTCAAATCTCGATTAAAACACCTCCTGGTGTCAAAGGCGTTTTACTCCGTTGAGGAGTTCATGTTGAGTTGCTGGGATGAAAAATTATTGAAAACTATTGAAAACAAGAATAAAAATAAACCCCCAGTTATGTTATACAATTAAATAGCAATAACTGCAATGGAACTGTATCTTATTATGAATTTACTTGACGCATGCATGCAATGTAAAAATTGTTGACGCAATAAAGATGATGATTATTATTATTATGTTTACTCGATTATTGTTTAAAAAGGTAGGGTAACTTAGGAAGAAGAAACTGATATACTGTTTACGTATCCAGGAATCCGATAGAACTTAAAAAGATGGATTGCAAATCAACAGACCTCCACAATAACCGATAATATATATATATATATATATATATATATATATATATATATATATATATATATATGTATATATATATATAAAATATGGATTAAAACAAAATATATATGCTTTTTTTCTACTCCAGGGTCTTTATGTCAATATTTATCGCTGAGACAATATATTTTAGGATTGTAGTAATAGTTTCTTATCCATTTATTACCAACTATCTGGCAATTTTATGTGCTTATAATATTCACTCTTAAATATACAAAAATGTTTTAGAAAATGTTTCATATAAAAGACAGAATTAATTATATGTGTAACATTTATTTTATTCAAACATCATGATTAGATTGTTTACCGTATATATTGTAACGTGTCTATAGGAAGGTTAATTTCTATAAACCAATTACAACCTTTTTGTTTTGATATAAGAGCAATCAAGTGAGTTGTAAACTAATAACCCTTTATTTTAACATTGTACAAGTTCCAATGGAATCCAATAATTATGCAGTATAAATTAATAGCAATTTTAATTTTAATCAACACCAATAATAGAGCAACGCCAAGCTATCTTTTTTACTTTTAATTTATTCTCACTATTTCTTATTTATAAGCCATCCAATGTTCACATGTCCAGCCTTAAAAATAACAATCAATCAAATCATTCAATTATTGTGTCCTTCAAGTTCTCAGTGCTAATATTTTCAACACAAACTCAAAATAAAAATCTTAATTAAATTTCAAAATAAAATAATCTTCTTTAAATATAAAATGAAACAAATAAGAAAATAAGACTTCTTCTTCAAATAAAAATCAAACAAATTAAGGTAATATTAATATTTAATATAGGAACAAAGACAATGTCCTACCAGTTAAACTCAAAGCTGTATCAATTACAAAGTACTTATTTCCAGTTAATTTCCAATTTAAAGGATTATCGAATTACCCAGAATAATCTGCTTGCCTTTGAATATTAAATTTAGGAACTTGTAATATATATATATATATATATATATATATATATATAGAATCTCAGAAAATCAAATAAATTTTCTTTATTAGTAGGCTATTCCTGATTTAACCAACTTGAACAGTAAAATACCATCAAGCATGTTTCTATTTAAAATATTAAATTCTAACTTTTCACAGTACCTCACACATTTCCAGATGACTTCACAAACCGAAATAACTGTTATTGATTAATTAATTAAAAATTCAATCTTTAAATTTTGAAAAGAATTTAAATTTAAACTCAACCTTCCTACCGAAATATCTACACGACAAGAGTAGGCTAATCACTTCTAGCACGAACTTTTCTCTCTGAGTGCACAGCAAAGACTCCCCTGAAAACCCACTTGAATCAACCGGAAGGCTCTCGAAGTACCTCCCACCATCCAATCAACCTAACGTTGGCGAATCAAAATTGACCAAACACAATGTCTGAACTGGAGGGTACCTATCCAACCCAGACCTGTATCTTATGGTCAATACCTAGAGACAAAAGGACACTTCTAGGCATTCCTCGAACCCGAATCAACAAGATATTCAGCACTGCTGGAAGGATCACAATAATTCTTACAATTCATTTATATAAAAAATTTAAAATTCTCTTATTATATATATATAAACATTCCTATAAATTATTAAAACAATATTGGAAGCATCCTATATATATATATATTATATATATATATATATATATATATATATATATATATTTTGTTACCTTTCAATGAAAAAAGAAAATGCTTCAATAAAACCAACAAAACTTCACAATATTACAAAGTATCAGGTATCAAGTATTACGGTTTATTTTTCTTCAACCTTATCCGCTACTGTTTATAAATGATTGCATTGTGTATTTACGTATTCAGGCGTAAACAAAGCTTTTCTGGTGTCCAAAATTGTTTACAGATCAATCATAATCACCATTTAAATTCAAAATAAGGAGCATTGTTTGTGATTTGATACGAGTAGAAGATGTATTATTTTTGTTTTATGTTATATATTCAGTAGACAAAGCAGTAATTTAAAAACTGTAAAGGGACTCTGGCGTAACTAAAGAATTTTCCTGTACATTGTTTCAATGTCTAGCATTCTTTTGACTTGTATGTAGAAATCATACAAATAAGCAAATGGGTAAATGTACTTCAAAGCTTTTTTAAATCCTGTAGTGATTTATCCTTGTGAGGCATGAGATTATTTGATATTCGAGTCAGTACAAAGGTAAGCCACCACTCTTTTACCTCTGACAGTAACTACGAATTCCACCTCACGGTAATGCCAAAAGCGATGCAATCTCATAATTCAATCACTTGTCAAAATAAATTGTATTCTTCTTTCCACTTCAGAAAAAAATATTACAGTAAAGTTTTCCAAAAGGAAAAGAAAAGATTGTTCAGTTTAAATTATTTCCCTAAACGTTCTCTATAAGAGAGTTTCTGAAACTTTAGTGTGTAAATGTATTTGGAAAAAGGATGTTAGATTTTAAATTTTGTTATAAAAATGTTTTGAAATATACAGACTTAAGGTTTGCTAATGTCACAAACAGCTAAATTGTTCCTTTAAAACTATTTTATCATATAGAGGAGCTAAATATTGTCACCATTATGACATTGACTATATCATCAAGCATTAACACAAGCAAATTGTATTGGTGGTGATTTGAATACAAATAAATTATGGATCCCTAATTAAAAAAGTGATGTACCGGATATTGCAAAAATAATTTTTAACCGCTATATCATCCTTATAATGTTAATGATATTATAAAATAGTCCATTAGTCAGATGTATTAGGTGAATTACTGAACAGCTGAAATATTCATAATATTTTTACTTAAACAATTTTTAGGATTTCTTGTAGGCATTCAGGATATTTTAATTCTAGGACCATAATTTTTAGGATTTTTTGTAGGCATTCAGGATATTTTTATTCTAGGACCATAAAGAACGGAGTAGTGAATTTTGTCTAAGTTTGAACGTCGTTACATTGAAACACATGTGGCAGTTTTGGTACCAAGGTTCAACTTCTTTGTGATTTTTGTTTAATCTGGTTGAACCGACCATGTATGCAATGGAGAAGAAATCATTTAATATATTGGAAAAAAAGAATTATAAATTTGTATGGAGATACAGCTCATAATTAATGACGGTTATGTAGCCCGGATTTTCAAATGTTTCGTAGACAATTTGTTACCAGGGTGCAATGCAACTATATATCTTAGGTAGTAATGTTTATAATTTAATATGATATATTTATACAATGAGTGAGTAAATTATCATTGGTGAGTGAATGACCAACATGATCATTCCAAAAAATGAAGACTATTTCACATCATGTTATATCCTAATGTAATAGAATTAACCCTGCGGGAAAAAAAAACTGATGATAATGCTGTGGAGATCAGCCGATGCATACAATGTTACAGATAGTATTTAATACATAAATTTGGATAAAAATTTAAAACTTTTACAAAATATTAAGCAATTAAAAGAAGATTTTATAGTTGCGTATTTTTGATATCTCTAAAGAATCATAAAGATATTTTGTAATCTACATAAAATATAGATACATTGAGCAAATTACATCTATATCTTATTTATAAAAACGCCATTAATATTGTTTTTAGTTCACATAGTCTCTGTATTTTTATATTTCAGGAATAAGTTTAATTATAAAAAAAGGACACAGAAATTCGGAGCAATTATTATTGAATTACTGTCAGTAAAATTATGTTACATTTTTAAACATTTGGGTAATACAGCCTAATTTGTATAAATTTAATGTATAAAACTATTGATGGTAATGCGGTTCATATGAAATTTAGGTTTATTTTCCTCTATATATGAATCATTTAACACATATTTCTATACATGTACATAGTGAAATATTTATTTGCTTGATTCTATAGAAACGACTGAAAAACTAGTTTATTTGAGATATTGTAGGGTACATCACGCGCACACACACACACACACACACACACACACACACACACACACACACACACACATATATATATATATATATAAATGTATGTATATATATGTTTATATTATCCTGGGCGAGTTTCTTTTGCCTTTTAGCCATTAAATAGTTGAATATTTCATGTAAAACGAATAAATGTGTTTCAAAACTAGTCCGGTACAAAAAAAACGCATTTTAGAGACATTATAGGAGGAGTGGCTGTATATCACTCTATAACTGTAACACCGGCTTTTGATAGTTTTGGGTCAAAAATGCACGTTGTATAATAGATGTTTGTTGAAGTTCTAAGTAATGTGTGTTGTATGTTGTAAACAATATTACTATGATTTATTCAGCTAATGGATCTCTTTTCACGGATAGTAGCTGTCTCCGCTGGAATGGATGTAACTATGAGTTTCACCCTTTAAACTAGATAACCTTTAGGAAACGAAATGGGATAAATTCACTTCTGTCTGTCTGTGAGCACGATATCTCTAAAAAACCTAATTCATACACATGATTCATTACTTCATATGAAAAACTGTGTTTAATGATGGTGCATGTCACTGCATTGGTTGTGGTTTAGCGTCAGCGAACATTCGTATATATGTTTAACTTCTACTTGTAGTCTGTGATTTTCCTATGAGAAAATTATGTATTAAAAATAAATATCATAAATAATTTTTCCATTTAATATTTGAGAGATATTGTTCTTATTTCACCATCCAAAGTATTATCCAATTTAACTATTTTGTAACATTTATAAGAGAGTTAATAGAAATTATAGTAAATTGCTTTGAATTTAAGAGTGACAACAGGTATAATTTTTAAGCAAATCATTCAACTTTTAAAAACCATCATCTAGGGAATCCAAATTTTTTAGTCAATCGTCTCATTTAGTTGTTTCATAAAATCTATTATTAAACCTTGTAACTCCTGGGGTTGTATATTTGAAATTTATATATCATTGAAATACTTTTTAAATTTAAATGAACCAGAGAAATATATTCTTACGTGGAACAAATGTAGTTAATCCGTATATTTCTGAAATTATTTCATGGAAACTGAATGTTATTATTGAAACTGATAATAGGAAAGGAATATCCAATATTGAAACTTGTTTTAAGTAAACTCAGTATTTATTTTTCATTTCTACCTGACTAATTTTATTTGGATTATTCTTTTTGATTGTCTTCCTTATCGGGATTGTTGTAAAAAATCTTAATTAAAAAACCTTTAAACATTATTATTATTAACTTCACTTTTCAAGAATATTGAACTTAGAGTTAAATTAATTACCTAAAAACATCTTTTATTTACTTAAAATATCCTAATTTGTAAAAAAGTATATGTAGCAATAATATAATTTATATCAGTAATTCATAAAATGAGTAATTCATAGAATTGATAAAATATTGTTGGAGAAAAGGATTTTTCAATCACATTTTATTTATTTTACAAATAGATCCATCTCAACAATCACATTTTGTAAAATAAATTATTCCAAAAACTACTTTTGAGTTTTACAACCTCTAAAACGATTTCTTTATATATTACAGTGTTAATATCATGTGGAGCGCTTATGTGTGGAAATATGTTGTAGCTAATTATATTACTTTCTTCTTTGCTCAAATTTATCCATGCGTACATGGAAAAAGGTCACTACTAATGAATATTACTTTTCCTATGTGTGCAACCAATCATTCCATATTTATATACTAAGGAGAGAACTCGTTGAGGCTATGATAATAATAAATTAAACTTTTAGCTTTCCTGTAAAATAAGTTTTATGTGCTCCAAAAAAAGTTAACGGGTATATAGACCAAGGAATACATAATTTTAAATGTTGCTAAAGTTAAATACGTATTTATTTTTCATTTCTATTTCACTAATTGTATTTGGATTACTATATTATTTAGTATTTTCTTCCTTATCGGCAAAGTTATAAAAAATCGTAATTACAAAACTTTTTGATATGATTATTATTAACTCTACATTACATGAATATTGAACTTAGAGATAATTTAATTACTTAAAAAGAGCGTTTCATATACTTAAAATATCCTGATTTGTATAAAAAATATACTTACAATAATAAAGTTTTATCATTAATTTATATAAAATTAATAATGATGTGTTCATAGAATTGGTCAAATACTGTTGCAGTGAAGTCGTAGGTTTTTTCCAATAACATTGAATTTATTTTACAAATATATTTATCTCAACATTGACATATATGATATGTAAATCACAATTTATATATCAAATGATTCCAAAAACTAGTTATGAATGTCACTTTTCCTATATGTGCCTTTCAAACAATTTTTAAACTTTAATAATGGATTAAATTTTACAAATTTAGCAAAGAAGGAGCTCGACTAAAAGGTTTAATTTTTAATGAAAGACTGTTCTATGCAAAAACCGTATCCATACTCTTTGAGAAGAGAAGAATGGGAAACTATCGCATCACACACAAACCACCCAGACAGCAAGAAGTTGAGCGGAAATAAGATTCATAAAGGACAAGTTTTCTTCGTTCGGTTCATTTTATTTCTTCCCTCATTTTTCTTTAACTGAAATTTCCCCGCAATTATTTTGGTTTGTATATAGATGTATGGTGATTAAATGTAACAAACAATGTATTACTGCAACAATCTGCGTTATAAAATTACTTGTAATGCATTTTACCTTTATGATTATGTACTCTTTATTTTAAACGGTTTCCAGAGACTGTAAGAAACTAAATAAGAGAACAAATATTTAAAGATAAATTGAAATAACTGTAATTATACTTTTGATATAATATAACACGTCTTCTTCATACAAAAGTTATAAATAAAGTTATGAAATATATGGGTCCATAGGTAATGTATTCGTGTTGTTATTAATTTTAATCCTTAAAAATGTCTTATTGTTATGCTTGTTTTACGGTATTCATTAAATCATAAAGAGATTGTAGTCTACAATATTAACCATTTAATAATGTATTCATTGACTAGGCAATTTTCTTGATTCCATTGCCACAATAAAAGTATTGAATCACAGCTTTTATATTACAGAGTTTAACATAATAGTAGTTATTGCTACAGTACTTTGCCACTACAATATTCTTTTTTATAACTAATTATTATTTCTTTAGAAATAGCTTTGAATTATAAAGAAGATTTTCCAAAATAAATAGCATAGATAATTATTGGTTAAGGTATTTTTTGACAAATCTATGAATTGAAATTAGGAGGCTAAGTGGTCGGTTTATTTTCTATTATCTGCAAATAAATATAAACTTTAGGGAATTTGAACTTAACTATATTTATTTTAAAAGAAACCTATTTAACCTTCAAATTCTTTCATGAAAACTATACAAGATGTGAATAAAAACATTTGAAAGGTATTTTAAAATTTATTCCCTCTACGACTGTAAAATTAGTTTTATATCCTACCATAATCTCATTGCTTAATACTGAAATCCTTATTTATTAACTCCAGTTAGTATAAGCTATAACTTCAAATTAATTGAATTAATCAATGAATGATTTGTTTTATCCGCTTATTATGAAAAAGTTACCGGATGTATGCATTTTACTACACAACAAAGTTTTAAAAACTACTCCTCTGTAACTTACCAACTGTTTAAGTTTTTCTTGACTGTAAACTGTATTTATAGTAAATGAACGCAATATAACGTTTAAAAAAGTTTCGTTCGAAAATCTAATTAAGTCTTCATACATGTATCATTATAGAAAGTAACTAAAACTGTATATTTTAATATCATTGGCAGAAATATTACCACTACCTGTTTCGTATGATAAAAAATCCCTATAGCAGTGTCATCATATACCTGTGTTACGTGATAGTACCATCGTAACGTTACTTGCAAAGTTTTTTTTAAATGTGAAATACCGCCTACCTTGAGTTAAAGAACCTCACTTGGCGTATGAGAATATTATTATGTTTAATTAACTTTACAAATAGACTAATACTATCTATAAAATACGCGTATTATAATATTATTATCAATTACGGTTATACAAACTGTATCCAAAAAATTTTTACGGGAATATCTGTTATAAATCCTTAAAGGATATAACCATCTATAAGAATCAGGGATTTTTGAACTGTATTATCTTTCATTGTATAAACTGTTTATTCTAGTTTTAATTTTCAGTCAAAAAAATATAGAATATCTAAAAAAGAAATAAATTACGTTTTTACGTAAGCTATTATTGTAGTTAGTTAATTTAATGTGGTTAGTAATAAATTAAATCTGAAACTAAAACGGGTTTAAATGATGATAGCGCCATTCGCAATTTGATCGTGAGCTAAAGCACATGTTACTGTATACGAGTACCAACAGGTAAGATATACAGAGCAAGATCAGGGTGTATATACACGTTTAGCGACCTCTAGCTTCTATATGTATCTGTAACGTGTCTATAGTAAGGTTAGGTTCTATAAACCAATTACAACTATTTTTGTTTTAGTATAAGAGCGATCAATTGTGTTCTAAACTAATAACCCTTTATTTTTAGAATGCACAAGTTCCAATGAAATTCAATAATTAAACTCAGTATAAATTAATAGTAATTTTAATAAAAATTTGAAATCAATAATACAGCAACGCCAAGCTATCTTTTTTACTTTTAATTTATTCTCAATTATTTCGTATTTATAACCCATCAAATGTTCACATGTCCAGCCTTAAAATTAACAATGAATCAAATCATTCAATAATTCTGTCCTTCAAGTTCTCAGTGCTAATATTTTCAACACTAACTCAAAATAAAAATCTTCTTTGAATTTCAAAATAAAATAATCTTCTTCTAATATAAAATGAAACAAATAATAAAATAAGACTTCTTCTCAAAATAAAAATCAAAACAAAATAAGGTAATATTAATAATTAATATATGAACAAAGAGAATGTCCAACCAGTTAACTCAAAGTTGTATCAATTACAAAGTGCTTATTTCCTGTAAATTTCCAATTTACAAGATCATTGAATTATCCAGTATAATCTGCTTGGCTTTGAATATTAAATTTAGGAACTTGTAAAAATATATATAGAATCCCAGAACATAAAATAAATTTTCTTTATCAGTAGGCTATTCCTGATTTAACCAACTTCAACAGGAAAATATCATCAATCAATTTTCTATTTAAATGTTAAATTCTAACTTTCACAGTACCTCACACATCTCCTGAAGACTTCACCAACTAACAAAAATAGCTGTTATAGATCTATTAATTTAAACTTCAAACTTTAAATTTTGAACAGAATTTTAATCTTAAACTCAACCTTCCTACCGAAATATCTATACGGCAAGAGTAGGCTATCACTTATACACGAACTTCTCTCTCTGAGCACACATCAAATACTCCCTGAAAAACTTACTTGAATCCACCGGAAGGATCTAGAAGTCCCTCCCACCATCTCATCAAACTAACATTTTGCCATTAAAAATTGAGCAAAACACAATGTCTGAACTGGATGGCACCTATCCAACCCCAGACCTGTATCCTGTGCTCAAATACCTAGAGACAAAAGGAAGCTTCTAGGCATTCCTCGAACCCGAATCGACAAGAAATTCAGCACTGCTCAAAGTATCACAATTCTTACAATTCACTTATTATATCAATTTACAATTCTCTTAATCTAAATATAAATATTCCTATAAATAATTAAATAATATAGGAAGCATCCTATAGTATCCTACATGTATCTTACGCTAAAAGCATTCTACTCGCCACCCACTCCGTTATTATTGCGAAACATTCTATCTCGAGATCAAGAAACTAAAAGCTTTCTTATTGATAGTAACACAATTAAATTACATATATTTGATGGTTAGTAAAAAGAGTTTGACAAATTCCTTTTACTCCGTTGTTCACACTATCTAAATAATTATTTCCTTATTTGTTTATGAAAACATCATTTATAACAAAATAAAATTGTATACGTGTGTTTCATATCAAACGAAATATTCTACATTCTTAGACGTCCATATTTTTTTTAATTGTATATATATTCCCGAGAATAGGGCTGGGCCAGCCAACTTATGATTATGGTGAATGGGATATATATTCTCCTTCGGCTATGGGCGCTAGTTTTATACTTTATTGATAGGACTCAAGGACTCTATTTATGTTTTGTAGCAAGGAATGAATGTGAAATCGAAAGTAATTCACTATATTACATAATATCCTGGCGACAAAGTCAGCAAAACTATACCTGAATGTACATAGTATAAAAAGCATGCATTCAGATACAAGTTAACACTAATATAATAATTAAACACGAAATGGAAAACCAATTGTTTGCACGTACTGATAAATTGAATTTAGCAAGAATATAGTTATATTTCTTAATTTTAGCACGTTTTACAAAACAAAATATCGGAATTTATTGTAAGTGACCTGCTTCTAGAGTCACTAGAAAGTTGACCCGGTTGTCATGGTGACTAGATTGATTACACCTGTTGCTACACTTCATTGCCTGGTTGTGTGCTAACATAGGACTACTCTCAGTGAATTAAGCAGTAGACATGTAACTATCCACTGTCAAGGAACAGCAGAACCAAATACAGATCATTACGTAAGAATATATTATTCTTATGTGATTACCGTAACCTAATTTTTCGTATTTTTTCAAATTATAAGTCATAAGCAATATTATGGCTTGTAAACATAAATAAATATTTTTGTAATTCACTAAAAGTAAATGTTTTAATTGTAGAGTTATAATTCGAAATGGATAACTATCTTCCAGTAAATCTTATCAATGTAAAATGCTGAATACTTAAAAAATCTGTATGATAAATTTCAAAAATTTAATGGATATACTATCACTTGAAGAAACATGAAATAAATATTTTTTTCTAAAGATATCAGATGATAAAAATAGTTTTTTTTCTTCCAATCAAAACGCTTTACAGCTGTTTCAAGAAGGTTTAATCGGAAGTTTTAACGGAGTTTAAACATTTTTTGTTCTTTATCGTTTTAAGTTGCCAATATTATTTAGGTTTGCAATAAATTTTCATTGTACAGTAATACTGAGAACGCACAACTACAAATAAAATTATAAATACATGTAAAGCATTTATTTTCTGCATACAGCACACACACACACATCACACACACACACACACTCACACACACACACACACACACACACACACACACACACACACACACACACACACATCACATAATGTGGTACTATGCTACTTGATGAAATGTCAAATTGTTATATTAGGATTGTTATGTTTATTTATTCTCTTATTTAGTAGTTTTATCATATATAAATGATGTGAGACCAATTTTTATTTGTATTGTGTGTATAAAAATCTAATGATATTGTAACTGCACGAAATGAAATGATATTGTTCAAGTGTTCAACAAATATTATATAAATCAGATGAGAATTTTGATTGATTTACTGATTTATCTAAACCATTTAAAAATATTCTTAGTTAATTTTGATACTTTAAGAATCTTCATTCTAAAACGTATGTCCTCCTGACAGAAACCGAGTTTTCTGGTTTACGATCTAAAGACTCAAATTTGTTTTCAATGTGAAATTTCAGCGTCGGATTGTACATTCATTACAATACTGACCTGCTTAAAATACTAAAGTTCGTTAAAAAAAATAAATTTAAAAGCTATATATCTGGCATAATAATTGTCTAAGGGTAAATAAAAATTTACTTTGAGTGTGAGTTAGAAATAGTGCAGGTTGAAATCATTTTAGTGAGTGTTACACATTCATATTATCCATATTTGCTTAACAATACACGATTTATTTTGAAATAGCAACTAATCAAAGTAAAATATAAACAGTATACTCTAATCCATATTTTTCGCTAGTATTTGTTACTGGAAAAGAGTCGATATCATGTTAATGTCGCATAACCGAGATAGTGTATAAGTTTTATTGTTGACAAATAATGTGCGGTTAGTCAAATTCCTTGTACTACTCGGTTAGTGAGTATCATTCTGTAAGACAGGTTTATAGCTGGATTTACGAGTGAAAAATGGTTCATATTGCTTATTTACTTTCAAAAATGTGTTGTTTATAACATTTTTTCACTCTTACCTGACTAGAATATAAATATTCTGTTATAACATGAAGAGATTACAAATAATAAATATTAAGTTTGATTTACTAATAACTGTAGCTTACATTATAGAATTATTACATTTCTAAACAGTTTATAAGCAAAACATAATTTTAATTGCGGGAGGCTTGTTTCAAATTATGCACTAATGTGTAAGAATATCCAATTTTCCTCTCAATATATCAACAAAACATATCTCAAGGCAAGTAGAGATCAACCTTTTGCCGCTTCTGGTTAACTTTGAGTTCAAAGTTAATTAAAGTGTCTTTGTACAGCTCAGCGTATGTGGGGGAATTATTGAAGTTTACTAGACGAAACCGATGTTTCTAAGAGATACATGTTAAGTACTTACGTGAATTTTGTTTCCAATACTTAGGTTTATTTATTGTTGCATTAGTTTTTGACACATCCATCTTTATGGTGTAATGGATTACTTAAATTTTATTGTGTTTCAGTAAGTTGGAAGAACCTTTATTTCACCTAACTTATTGTGAACGGGAAATCACACACACAGTTAAAATAAAAAGTGTGTTTTATATGATACAATTACCCCTAAAGCAGATTAAAAGGAATGTTACTAGGAAGTTTAAATCACATTATATTGGGATCATCATTAGATTATTCGGCCTGTGGTTGTTACAGAACTAATGTCTTGGTATGTTTTCCAAACTACTGAATAAGAATCAGAAAGTAAATATCTCTCTGTTTTCTTAATTTACAATTTTATAGGAATTCGAGTTAAAATATTTGAATAATTTCGACATAGTTACTCCAGCACTGCAAGCAGGACAGTTGTATGTTGAGATAAACGTCAATTATATCTATATGCCGCCTAAAACAGGGTTGCATAAATAACCTTTATAATTCATAAACAAACAAATGTATGTGTTATCTAAAATGGAGATAGAATCATAATAAATACAGATTAAAAGCTAAATATTCTCTAAATACACGTTATATATTGATTGCTGCACTTATAACATATACTCATTGTATCAAAAGCAAACATAAATGAAGTGAATAATCTTTACTTGTTTTTACCAAAGACAGTATCTTTAGCCTTATCTGAGAGGGTTTCTTGACTGAGGAAATTTCTCACATCAGGAATTACATTTATTTTCTTCATTATAATAACTACCTTTTGCGTTGTATATGTTATCTCAATACACGTAAATCTAACTTAAGGTAATCTGGTTGTAAAATAGTTCTTAGTAAGTATGGCTTTCTGATGATGGAATATTTTAACTCTCAAAACCATTTATGGGTTATCTCGTGTTACACTTTCAGATATACTTTATACACGAGAGTTAGTAATAAATTTATTTTGATATGGTTTTATTATATTAATTAGTCACGGATTCATTGGAGTCAATTAAAATAATATAGATTGACATTTTTTCCTGGTGGTGACTAATTAGGAAAGACATGGGTCATTATCTTTTCAGATACCATCCTAATATCTGTGTAGGAAGTTTTCTGATGGTCAACTCACCTATTCTCTAATCACGATTATTTGATTTTAACTTTAGTAACAGATTTCATTTCTTAAGTTCTAGAATTATTTATGATATAATCACTTATCCTAAATTTATCGTGGGTGGAAATTGTGCTTAGAACATATATGGCCCATGTTTTGTGTAAAGAGGTCCTCAAGTATCGGGTATATTCATATTTTTAAATTAATTCAACTGCACTTAATTATTCAGTTTATAATCTAATTAAGTAGATTTATAAAGGTCTATAGACAGGAGAATACTTTCGCAAATAACATACTTTATTAATTAGCAGTCCATAACATTTAAATTGAAATGGAATTAAAATAACAATCCTTTTCCTGTTAGAAATTTAGATTTAATTCACTATAGCTTACAAAACCTCTTTTGCTGTAAAAGTGTTTTCTAGTTTCCACTAACCAGTTAATTATAAATGACACCTTTGATTGGCCTCCAATTATCCAATCACAAGGCCACGAAAGTCAACTCCCGTTATAAACCCGTTAACAAAGTAGACCGCCACAAAAACCTCCTGTCTTACTGTTTCATCCTACACCGGCAGACCCTTCCTTAAGAAACTTCATAATTTAATTTATTAAAATTTTGAAATCACTAACTATATTCTAAAATATTTAGCATATAATTTCACCCATCAATATTTTGTAAATAAATTTGAAATTGCCTATGTAGCAAATGCTACAGTGTGTTTACTGGATTGCGGATTATCTAGTGAACCATGACATCGTGATTATATTTACAGACTTTATTTGTGTGAGTGCAAATATTGACGTCAAAAGTGAAACTCATGAGCAACTGGTAATTTTGACTATGAGTGGATATACAAGTCCTGTTAACCTAATTTCTGACAACACTGATTGTGACTTTGCTGTAACTTCAATCTTTGACCCGAAAAGCAGTAGAGTTTTTCTTCGGTCTAGATGAACCTGAATATAAAGTTTCAAGCCAGTAGGACCATTTAACCTAGTTATCATATTGTTAAGCAGACAGACACAAACGAACAGGCAGACAAAAATAAAGTTTAAAAAGGTGTCTTATAAGTTCTGAAATACTGTGAGGCCCTGTTTGAATGTAAATTTTAGATATTAGAGTAAAGTGTTCAGTAAACGATAGTAATCACTGTTTTACATGTTCTATTCAATCTTTCGAAGAATTATTGGGAATATATTATATTTCTTATTTATTACTTGTCTTAGAGTAAATTTGAAAACGGATTCGGATATCCTGCTTCAAAACGATGTTTTATGTGTTATAAGTTTCCGTGTGGTTTCAAACGATTGTGTTAAAAAAATCGTTCGAAAATCCCAGACCCTCCATGACAAACAACAAAAAGGGTTTACATTGTCCTCAGTGATTATATGAGGGCGAGTTGTCGCGTTACTAAAATCAGCAATACTGAAATTTCTCAAAGAGTACGTTTTTTTGAAATAACAATAATATAGGGCAATATACGAGTACAATCTTATTTGTTTCTAAGCATATCTTGGTAATTGATTGGCTGAATTCCGCAAGGTAGAAGATTTTTAGGAAATTCCACTATGGTTTATTTAAAACTCAGCGAAGATTTGTTTGTACAAGTAATTATTATAGCAAATTACAACACATTATTATTGTAAAGATCGCTTCTAGCTTAGTCGTATGAAGTAGGCAGATTTTGTGACAAATGAAATAATAAAGTATTTCTCATTGAATGTTTATGTACATAAGTAAACCATTGTTAATATAAATATAGCTTATAAACAATTTCATATAATTTAAGGTTACGTATTTAATTCTATTTGAGTGCAAGGATTAAAATAGAATTGAATCATATCTATTTTTATATGGTAAATAGGTTAATATTGTACTTATTATTTCCAAGCAATTAGTAATATTAATATTTTTAGGATGTACAATATATTACAAATTAACACAGTTTCCTTCTTATGGTCTGTAAAATTATATTATACGTATTATTTACTGTACTCTTATAAAATACCTAATAACGCACACAATGTGTTGTATACGTGAGATTAGTTATTCTTGCCTAATTAAGTTATATTTACAATGAAGTGAACTACAGAATCTTTGGTTTTATATTCAAATTTAATCTGTTAAAAAGTTAGTGAAAGAGAAATGTTTCTAATCGTCCAAAAGTTAAACTAAAACTGATGAAATTGTTTAATTTAAAGAGTTAAAAATGTATGTAACAGATACACTAATTATTAACTTTCAGATAGGATGATACTAAAAGGATATACTGAATAATTTACAACAATATATCATAGCTGTGTATAAATTTTATATATATTTTTATCAAAATGATAAATCTAACATTAATACATAGGTAATTAACTCCTAACTTAAGTAAATAGGTAACCATTAAAGATCAATACCTTTTTCACATTAAAATGCCTCCCAACGTCACGTGAAGAGCCATAGTGTGATTTATTAACTCTGCACGTTTCCAATATCAGCAAGGACACACTATCAGCCATTGCTGGGTATAACCTATGCCATTTTAGAATTTATTCCTCCACTTGAAGATTATATTTATTGTTATAATATTGTGTATTACGTATACAGGGTGTTTTGTTGCATCATCCTCAGGATGTCCCCTATCAGCAATATAAAATTACATAAGGCAACAAAAGATATTTAAAACATTAGTATACCCGTATACAAATTCTAATTTTTTTGTCTTTAACGACTAAACAGATAAAATGGTGGTTCCGCATATTTTCAACACCATATATATTTATATATTAGGGGAAAGAATTCTGAAAACTATATTGAATACATTGTAAGTTATATAATCACATTGTTGCCTTGCTACAACAATAATTGAAAAAAAATATGGAAAATATTGTTGTCATTAGGTGTGATATTCTATCCTTTAACCGTAACGTGGTAAATTGTATTTTTTTAATAGTTTTAGTTGAATTGTGTCAGTTTTTAGTTAAAACATACTAGAAAAATCCTTGTATATGCATGATATTAAATTTTTAAATCCTCAGAGGTCTGTGTCTAGTGAAATATCAAAAGCTTGTCTAACTGGCGTAACTCTAAACACAGTGACTAACCTAGTTGTACAGTGTCTTATTCTATTCCTTAATGTTGACGTCAATAAATTGGATATATTAAATCCAATTATATATCCAATATAATTATATACAGTATAATTTATATTGGATATATTATATACAATTTGCGATAAATTATATTCTTTATTAAATAAACCTTGTTCGTAACTTTTCCTGTGCCCTTGCATAATATTTATAAATAAAACCCCAGATGACTGTATTATAGGACAATATCAAAAATTTTTATTAATGCAGTAACATCTAATATTCAAAATGATTATTCACAATGTGTGATATTCTAGCCATTATTAGAGACAATATCTATCGAATGCATATACAAAGCTGTTCTTAAACTTTTCCTGTGTATCTTTATTTCCATGAAAAAATAAAGCCTGCAGATACCTGTGGAACACTGCAGTATTAAATTGGTAACGTCAAATACTCGGGATATTGTAGTTATTTAACAGGATTTTTCTTTGATTTTTGCATGAAAAAAGATTCAATTTATTGAATACTTTTAATTTGAATTGGTTTATATACATATATTGGTTTATGATAAGAAATTATTGAATTGCAAAATATATTTGTGAAACTAAATGAATAGAATTTGATAGAACACAATAATTCTCTCTAAATTTTTTTACTTTTAATGTAAAACAAAGAAATTATCAAGGGCTGCCCGTACTTGAAACTGCATTAAAAACTGCATTTCGCTGTCGTTCTCATCATGTTAAAGATAGTAAGGAAAACATGCATGGTGGCATAAAAAAATTTTTAGCATGTATTATGACCTTTCGAACAGTTAATAACACTCAGCATCTTTCTGTTACTTCAATTAACTAAAGTGATAGTTTAATATAAGTTGACTGTAAAATGTTACACAGTCAAACACTACTAGTTCGATCCAAATGTTATAGGAGGGAGATTGTAACCCTGGCTAAAACTAATTCAATTACATTTGCCATACAGATACGTATATGAGTGATACTAAATTTGTTCATTTATAATTTTTTTTTTATAAATCTGGTTATTGTTAAAGTTTTAAAATGTAATTAATCTCACAATTATTCAACTGTAATTCCAAAATAATATTTTAATGTTTATTATTAATTCAGCACAGAGAGGTATTTAAGGGAAACAAGCCAATATTTCTGTGGCCTATTGAAAAAGGAATTCATTAGGGCTTCCCTGGACTATAGCTGTCACTCACTTTTTTAAGATTGTATAGGCCTAATAACACTGCTATTACAGCCTGGGACAATTAGTACACATAGTTTTATGCAAAAAAGCCTAATCGACTTGTACTAAAGCTGTGACCAATTTCTTTTGTTAGAGCTAAGTTCATAATCACTTCTAAGTTTTCTAAACATAGTAAAAAACATCACATAGATATGTGTGACATGTTCTCCAGATAAAAAAACGCACGACTGCCTTATGTTTCTTTATTTAATATAAAACAACGAAAATTCATTGCACTATTGATACAAGATTTTCTACACGTTTGATTATGTTTTTGGAATAATTAAAATTTTCAAATATAGAAAGGCGTAAATCTCAAACTTATAAATAATAACCATATATCATTTTCTAACTGTAATAACTCCTAAACTGAAGACCGTATGAAACATTTTTCTCTATGTTATTATGAGGATTTTAAATGGACAAATTAAATACCATATTATTCGCTACATCAAGTAATAAAGGGTTTGTTGAGCACTATGTTTAACCTCAATATACTTTACAGGGTATTAATGTAGCCTAACTTCTGCTTAATAAATCGCTAGTTATATCATTTTACAACTGTAACTATTCCTTCAGGTTGTCATTTTAAACACCAGTTATAAAAGTAGTTTTATTTATGATAGGTTATGTTTTATATATATATATATATATATATATATATATATATATATATATATGTGTGTGTGTGTGTGTGTGTGTGTGTATGTATGCAGTTTATTGTAAATATAGTTTTTAGGTGTTGTTAAAATATAGAAAATATAAAACTAGTTGTTTTATACAAATGTATTACTATATTTTCTATAGTATTAAAAAAGCTAGTATTAATTTAGTAGTTTTCTATGTATAAATTAGCTAAAACCTTAAGTTTAATGTTACTGTGTTTTAATGGATTCTGTTTACTAAGTGGTATTTTATTACAATACATATAGAATGAACAAAATTAATATGTGCGAAAAGATCATGTAATGCACCCCAAGATTTTTAAAATGACAAGAATATGGTTCTAACTATCAGCTCCTAAATTTATTAGTCAGCTGATTATTCTATAATATTTTAAACATTATTAATGTACGATTAGTAAGCGTTAGGTAAAAAATAGGGTGCAATTAAATCTTCATTGCTCAGTTATATTATTACATAATAACTAAATCAAAGGAATCCATACAAATTATTACTCAATGAATAGATCTAAGTTCCATAAATAAAATATTATTGAAATAAAGCGTGATTTATCACATGTTCAATGAACTTTGGTATTCAGGAAACAAAAATCTAATTTTAAAAGCATTTTGCTCTGTCCACTATTCAATTATAACGCAAAAGAGATGCTTTTCTTTGACGTCACAGCATGTTTTAGTTGCTATGTAAAGGACAAAGAATTAGACATTTAATCACAGTGCATTGCCTTATATACAATAATATTTCATTATTTATTTTATCAACCAATTATAAATAATAATTTTTTATGGTTTCATGATTTTTAGTTTGGGTAATAGTATATATTATTGAAGTATTAAATCCATCCTGTAATAAATAATTTCAGATATTCCTTATTTATGTTTCAGTATTATAAATTAATACAATTAGTTGTCTAAGTTAAAATAAAAATATGGCTTTCTTCATAATCGGGAGTAACACTTTATGTGAAGCTGAAATCCTGGATTATTTGTGTACTGGTCTACTAAATTTCCCAGTTATAATATGTTAATATAATGTATTCAAAATGCAGAAATTTACCAAATTAAACCCTAACTAGACGTATGTATATATGTATATAGGCTTTAAAAATTTGAGTATTTTGAAAAGTTATGCTCAAACTATATTAAGTGTAACCTGAATATAATGATATAATTGTGAAAATGTTATAGCAGTTAAGGAAGTAAAAGTTTTCAAAATATCTAGAATTAATACAAGAATTGCTACTAGTAAGTATTTCAAAAGAATTATGGTTTTCTCATTGTTAACTATTAGGTCGGTATTCACATATATCCTTTATTGATATAACAAGGATAATGTTATGGTTATTACAGTTTAATTTTTATTCAATTTTTAATTGGGTGAAACAATGTAATGTAATTTGAGTATGGTTATTAAACAAGATTGTGTTGAGTATTTGTACACAATTTACGACAGTTCTAATACTATTTTACAACATGTATACTATAATGACTAGAAATCATTACGGTGGTAATTAGACTTCAGTCCAATAAGGAACAGGGCCACTGCTGGGCAGGCAAACATATTGCAGCTGTTTGCTGGAGGACATTGCCAAGAGCAATTAATTTATTATGATCATTCATTAATTATAAACACCTTCTTTATTTATTGTAATACAATTTGTAAATAATTGTGAAAGTATCATGGTAAAAATGAACACTGTGCAGAAATATTAAAATCGTAACCCTTCCCCAATATATACGTATTTATTAATACTGATTGATGGCATATCTATCCTAAAGTTCCATCACAACCTGTGGGACTTAAAAAATATTAGGATTCGAAAATGTTGTCATAGGGAAAAATCGTACTGCACAGGAACAAGAAATATGCTACTGATGGTTATTTTACAAATATTTCTCTCCACTTTCCACTCTTCTTGTGTCGCTAGACCAGAAAGGTAATACGAAACCAAAGTGATGTGATTGGAAAACATTAAGTAAACGAAATCATATGTTTTATTTATTATTATTGTAAACAATACTCCTTCCCACATTCTAACCGTTCTCAGGATACAAGATCAGATTTAATAATTTATTTTACTATGTAGGGTTGTATTTAGAAAACCTTAATTGATAAATGATCATTTTTGCAGCTTTTACTACACCAATAGCAGACCCGCAATTTCAGTTTCTCCATATGGGACATCATTGAGACCTTTTGACAGAAAACGTCTATCGCATGAGGTTTAGGGGCCACGCAAGACTTAAACCTCAGTGATTGCATTTCAAACTTCAGCATCTTCTTGAGTAGGTTAATACTAACATACACGCTGTCGCATCGTTACATAAATCTAATCAAACGCTAATGAAGGAAAGGTTATGTAGGCAATTGCAGAGTAGTAAAGGATTTACAAAGTCTCAACAATACTTTTTTTATGAAGCTAAAGAACTAATCATGATATGAGACATTGATCTAGTCGTTCCAGCTGGTGGAACTGGCTTTTCAAGCGTTATTGCGCAGTTATTTTTCATTATTTGAAGGCGTAACTTAATTATCCACATATAATTAGACATCAAATCATTACAACCTTAGAATAATAATTAATTTTGATTATTTAACTAAAGTGGCTATATAACAATGCAGGAGTACACTAAACCATGTCTCACGTAAACCCCTTCACTGATATTTTGTACAACATTCTATGACTTAAGCTCATTTCAATGTGAAATGTATGCTACTAGTGCTACTATGTCATGCATTAAAAATCGTATGATTGTAATAAGTCCGTTTAATAATAATTTAATTATTTTTACCTTGATTTTATACTTACCTAATATAATAATTTTGTTTACAATTAACACAATCCGGTATAGTGACATTCACCATCGCAGACCTTAATGTTGCTTCTATAGAGATTTACTTTACAGATAATTTCTTTCTCAAAATATTGTGTGGATACAAACAGATATAAATACAAAAAACGAAATTTTCTATCTCCTCAAGTGAAAGGATTTTCTAAAACTTCGCCAATCATTGAATAAAGTACATCAGACATAACGTAGGGTATTATATAGTTTAGTTTGACTCTGTTATGACAGTAAAAGTATGATATACATTACATAAATTATCTCTTGAATATGTAAAGCTTCGCAAGAAGAAGATTGTTTAGCCTCTTGAGTGATAGGTTTCGCTAAAACTCGGAAAACTATAGAATAAACTACATCAGGGATTCCACGGTTTACCCTATACATTTCCCAAGTCATTGCAGTAATAGTTTGGTAGGCATTACATAAACTTGCTGTTGAATATGTAAAGTAGCTCCTCATGGAGGCATAGCCCTCATAAAGGAGGCCGAGTTACATCTCTTGGTTGCATAAGGCGATAATTAATAATTAAGTCTGCTTCTAATATAACTATATTACACACTGAGCATAACGTAAATTTCTTAAAATAGAGCAAAAAAGTTAAAATGGTTTCGCAGAAAAAAGATAGTTTAGTCGAGTCTATGTATTTTAAAGGAAATAAAAAGTAAACTACTATTAAATAGTACAGATTTTATAATTAAAGGTAAACAGAATTCAATACCAACAAATAATATTGTGTCATTAAAGGTTTGTATACAAGGCTTTGTCTTCCTAGGAATATTTGAATATAATTGTGTAATTTGTACTTTAGACATTACTTACAAGGAAAAAATGTTTTAATTTCAAATGTTGTAAAAGTAAATGATATTACATAATAATATCTGAACTCACAATAATGATGATTAGATACGTTTATATCAGACAACACAAACCATCAAGGGACTACAAAAGAGTTTTCTTGTTTAAAGAGAGCTTATCAGAAAAGACGATGAAATTATCCACTGGAGGATTTCTCGGTGTGTTTACAGTAATGCACTTATACCATTCTGTGGAAACTGTATTATCTCTTGCTGTTATTTAGTCAAGCTCCTGACTAAGCTTATCTTAGACTATGAAAGACTACTTTACCAATCCGGCATATGATTATAAAAAAAACAAATGAGCGCTTATTTATTATTATTTATTTTGTGTGTGATTTGAGCAAGAGTTATTTATGAGTAGAAATGTAAATCATGACTGGTATTCATAAGCCAAGAAATTGTTATAAAAGTATATTGGAAAATACTTTATATAAAAAATAAAATCAAACATAACGAATATTTTTTGTAATTTAATTACACATTTCTTATATTCACCCTTGTTACTGTCACAGGTAGTTTCAATAAACGCTTAATTGGTTTTAACCAACATTCCAGTAAAGCGAGATGGTTATTACACTCATTACCCTAATGTAATGAATTAGAAAATTACTATGACGTCACTTATTTAGCAGTATTATTGTATATAATTTAAATTATTTCTTAGTTCTGACAATCCGTAGGTAGCAGGTTGATTACTAACAGTTTTAAACAGTCAATAGGTTTAATACTCTAAGATTAATAAATTTTTCTTTTATTTATATTAGATCCAGTCTATAATTTGTCTATATAATGTGTATAAGTCAGGCTATTTGTTTTATCGTTGTCTCTAAAAGACGTTATACTTTTCGTAAGCTTCAAGTAGTTTTAGCTCATATATTTTGCTGTAAATGATGTATTTTGTTATTATTGCTGTTTTTAGATCGGACTTAGACTAAAAGGACCGTTATTGACACTTTTTAACCTAAGTAATTTATGAAAAACTACACATGTATTTATTTTCTTGAACAAGGCAATAAGGTAAACTGAACTGTTGAACTGGAGATTCCTTAGACCGGACGAATATTACAAGGGCCAGAAGTATACGGGTTCTGATTGAAGTTGGTTTTCTTGACCTTTAAATTTACATATTTTCTTTATAAATGCATTATGACAAGGAACTCATCTGTGGAGTTTAAAATATAATTCATTAAAACCAGAACTAGGACTCGCAAAACAAAAATGAATCAGTAAGAGTTGATTTAAGTTTTGAATCTCACAGCCATAAGTTCTGAAATAATCAGCAATTTACTTTGAAAAACATCATAGGTCTCCATCATATTAATCAAAGAAGCTTTCTCTGAGAAGGCTACGTCCTCACTTACCCTGAAAATTGACTGCGTGGTTGCGCGTAACTCCCATAAGGTAGTACTCACATAAAATGATTCTTGAGTATGTAAGTGCATGTTATTTTATAAACTGCATTTGGTTTTGTTATTTATTTAAGATGTTTATTTGATACTGTATGCCCTGATTCAGCAGAATGTTTGACGACGGTTTACTTTTATATATTTGCGCATTTTTTATATGGAAAGTGTTCATTAAATATTGTCCCAGTGTTCTAGTTTTCAAATAGAAAAATTACAAAACTTGGCAATCGTTTTAATGAATTTCAGATTTTTTTATTTTAAAACTTTATCTTTGGGGTTTTCTAATATTAGCAATAGTTTGATGTGTGTTTTATGAGCAACCGTTAATTGACATGTTTTTTATGTATTTTATTCAATAAAGTGTTGTATAATGAGCCAATTTGTTCATTTTTTATGTCTTAAAGAAGGTGTACTGTTTTAGAGCTTTAAAAATCCTTACTGATTGAAGTAGTTTATTACTTATAACTTGTATAATATTGGCGATTATACTTTTTTACTTAAAAAACTCTTGTTCCGAAAGCAAAAAATATTATTTGAAAAGTTATTATTACTGGCCTAAACAAATTTTTACCTATTTAAAGTTTATACAAAACTTAAAAAAAAAGAAAAATACTACTTCAATCTCAATACTTTTTAGAAAGCAAGAAAAGGCTGTACTACATAAAGATACAAAGCAGCATATATCAATTGTTGTCATTATGATACAAAGGCAGATTGCTCCTCTCCCATTAAAATGCCCGTAATGCTTTCAGATTTAAGGAAATAAATCAACTAAAATAATTCAAGCATATGATAAATTACAGAAGATTAATAAATTTATGGATTTTTATTTATATTGACTACTAATATCAAATTATAATATTATAGTATTTTATGTTGCCAATAATTTATATTTAAAATGAATATTTTACTATCGCCATGAATATCATCGCTATGCTTGTTTCTTAAAAACATACGAGTATAATGAAACTTTTTCTCAAAAACAAATAATAAATAGTTAACGGCCATATACTTTACGATCGAGTAATAGCCAGTGTTGAGAACGCAATATTCTCTTTTATATGTTTTCTTATAAAGTATTTATGTAAGATTATATACATATTTATCTGTGAAATAGCGTATTTATTCATGACTACCTAAGTTTTCATATTACCCCGTCTTCTTTAAACCTAGCCGAAATTACACTAGAAAGACTGCAATAGTCTTGATACTAATACTAAATATATTTAAAACGTAACTACCAGATTACTTTAAATTTTAATTTGTAAGATTCAAATGAATACCAGCAATGTAACGCCAGAAATTACATAACTTTATAATTAACCCTTTAATAAATATATATAACATATAGAATTATGTTCTGATAATTTTGTAATATTATCTTTACCTCATATTGTTTGTATTCTTTTAAAAAACTGCTCTTGCTTAGATTACTTTCAATGCAATTATTTGAAAATAAATGTAAGTTGAATATGTTCTCTCTATATTATACACTTTATCTATCCACTATTTATGTGATTTGTGACCCAATCTCGAAAATTACTCATTAAAGGACCGCCTTCTAAGGTTTCACGGCTTGTTGACAAATCCTGGGGTGGTTAATTGACATATTATAATTTATAGCTTCATTAGTGATTACCAATTACCAAGTAAAATATGTCATACTCTGTAGAGTACATATTTAAAATAGGGTATAACGCTAACATGTTGGTACAACATTATAGATGTGGTTATGTAAGTAGCCATTAACGGTTTGGCTTATATTATACCTATACCTTACAAAAGGGTTTATGTGAATGTTTCAGAATCTAAATTGGACATTAAATACTAAAATATGTAAATAGGTGAATTGTCGTAATTAATAGTGAATTTATAGCTGTGAACCAAAAGATTCCATTCATTGTAAAGCCACTCTGATTTATCTTTGTAAATAGACAGGTGATGCATAGATTAAACATTGCAACTGTTAAACAGAGCAATTATTAGGAAATTTAACCTAGATCCATGTACATCCGAAGAAGGCTACTCAAGGTGGCATTAATGCGTTTCACAAACCATAATACTGAAATTTTTTCACTTAATTAAGTCGGGAGTTTTTTATGTTTAAATGTTAAGAATAAGTTGGGGATGATTTTTTTTGCAGTATACTAGAGGACAACAAATGGAAAGTTGCTTTAATTGTTTTAAAACCTAAATATACGAACAAATAGCCATTATATTTATTCTCACGTTTAACCATTTTCTTCTCATTTAATGACTATAGGAATTAATGACATATGAAATATACACAAATCGGAGTTCTTCTAATAAAATTATAAAATCTCGACGGCCTTTAATCATATGGTGATAAATCAAAACTCATGTATCTATAGGTTAAGCACATTTATCTTAAATTTACATGCACATACTAAAGGTTAATTTCTCTTTAAACGCATAACTATAGAAAATGAGTACATTAGGCATAAATTACACAGTCTAATAGTAAAACATCGAACACTTTGTTAAAATAAAGATATTCAAAAGAAGTTGAGCTCAATTGTCATACCAAATATAAGTTTATGTTATAAACGGTTATAGTATAAAGAGACAGATACACGGAAGGACCATGTATTTTCTTTCTTGCTTAATTCAATACGGTTCTTTCCTGGACCAATAAAAACCAGTGTCTCAAGTTGCTAATCTCTAAGACCTGATTGTCAATAGTTATCACGGATACAGGCAGTGTTTTTGACAGACAGAATGTTCTTTGAATTTTAAATGAATGGCCAAGATGAATCTATATACCTAACTTGTAGTCAGTAAAGTTTTCTATATCATGAAATTATTGCACTTGCGGGTACACCAAAACCTTTTATCAAGAAGACATTCTATGAAGATTTCTCCTTCAACCGGACAGACGGACGGAACACGACACGATTTACATTAGTCGAACCCAGCCATCCGAGCCGATAAGAGCTCTCACGTATCGCACTGCAGAGTTCCAGGTATCTAAACACATTCTGTGTTGTCTGTCGTGTTGTACTTGAGTTGGAAGATTTTACAATTATTTATTTAATTTATTGCTGAATATTACTCTTTTTGGCGCCTGTGGCAGTGTGTCAAGAGTGTGAACTGTGATGTTAATGGTCCGTAATATGTAGGTATCATTTGGTATGGATTAAATAAAAGGCGAATAAGATAAAACATATGCTCGACCAAGGAATTTAAGTGTAAGGACAATAAAAATAAACACAAAATATTAGTTATATCATTTGATTCAGGTACTCAGACATTTAAATATGATTTAATACAATTTTTTCCTGGAAAACTGTTTCTAGTCTAATAATTTGACCAATCTCTATAGTTGATATAAGTAATGTAAAATTGAATTAACTAAAACTATTCAGAAGGTAATATTAAGTGAAACAAAGATACATTGAAGCATGTATGGTTATTTTAAAAATTTATACCTGGAGTCAAGTAATATAATAATGTACTAATAATGTAATATAGTAGTACAATTTTGGTATGACATGCATATATTTTCCGATTTTAGATGATAGATAAAGTAATTAAATAAAAGAAAGTTTCAGTTATTATTTCGTAACGGATTGAACAAGAACATTATTCCTTAATGACCTTGATACATCGTAGAGAAGACAAAAGATATCTCCAGTCACCCAGGTTTGGAAACTTTGCAATTATGATGGACTAAAGCAATAGCGAAGAACGCTTACTTGGTAATAACTGACAAAAGCCTAGTTAATTACATGATAATCGCATTGCCAACAATCCCTTTGCTTTCTCTAATCACACAGCGTTGGTAGCATTACAATAATGAGAGATTAAGCGCTTGTGAAGACCGCTTACATGGTAATAACTGACCCAAGCCTGGTAAAGGACATAATAGTCGCATTGTTAACGATTTATTTCCTCTCACTAATCACACAGAGTTGGGCGCATTGTAAAGATGAGAAACTATAGCGTTTTTTAAGACCGTGTGCTTGGTAATAACTGACACAGGCCTGGTAAAGGCCGCGATAATTGCATTACCAACGATTGTTTTGCTCTATCTAATAACACAACGTTGGGGACCGTGTACCTGGTGTGTGTGTGTGTGTGTGTGTGTATGTGTGTGTGTGTGTGTGTGTGTGTGTGTGTGTGTGTGTGTGTTTATGTGTGTATATCTGTGTGTGTGTGCCTGTGTCTGTGTTGTGTGTGTGTGTGTGTGCGCGCGTGTAAATCAAATCAAATCATATTTTATTGCATTTTTACAATTTTACCTTGCATTGCAAATGTCAGTAAATCATTTTGCAAATAGTTTTCACACATGCCCAAGTTAAAGCATTCACACAAGCACCCAAACCTAGACTTCCACACATTCACTCAAGCACACTCTCACTGACTCCAGATCCTATGAATCTCATAAATCTCAGCGGCTCATCATGAACTCATCGACAGAGTAGAACGCTTTAGACACCAATAGGCGTTTTATACGAGTTTTGAAATTGTTTTTATTGTTGTAGTAGTTCTTTATACTTTCCGGGAGCTTATTGATTAATCTAACACCAACTTGTTGTGGCAGATGCTGTTGGGCTCCGATAGCCCCTGCCTCTTGTTTCATATCGGTGAATGTCCTCACTGCGGACCATAGTGCATTTTGATTTGCAATACATGATCACGTCGTTAATGTAGAGGCAGGGCAATGTCAGAAATTCAAGCTCCATAAAATATTCATTGCATGAATATCTGTAATTTAACTTTCCAATTATTCTGACAGCCTTTTTTGGAGTCTAAAGACTCGCTCAAGTTTGTTTTTGGCACAGCCTCCCCAAAGTCTCCCTCCATACGCAACGTGTGGGTGAATTAGGCCATTGTAGGCCATTTTAGAACTTTAGGGAAACATAGCTGTGCTAGGTGGCTCTAGGCGTATATGCCTGCTGAAATTCTAGCACACATATTGTCGACGTGTACATCCCAGGTCAATCCTCTGTCAAGGAACAATCCTAGAAACTTTGTGGTGTATGTTTCCTATAAAAGGACATAATCCACAAATACAGCTGGCCGTTCTGAAATCTCATTGTGCCTAAGGCAGAAATGTACAACATTCGATTTGGATTGGTTTGTTTCCAAGTTCATTTCAGCAAAGTATTGAATGCAGGGATTGAGCTCTATGAACGTTGTGACTTCTAGTTCTTGAAATGTTTTGCTTTTAAAACAGAGAGTCGTGTCGTCAGCATACTGAACAAGTCTTCCAAGCTGGATCACGGAATTCAATCTACTGACATAAATCAGGAATAAAAGAGGCCCAAGAATAGATCCCTGAGGGACACCATGAGGCACTTTAATTTTGTTTGATGAGACGTTCAAAATATCCACTGTCTGTTATCGCTCCTTTAGGTAGGAGGCTAGCCATAACCGTGGAAGCCCCCGAACGCCACATCTCTCCAACTGGTGCAACAGTGTCTCATGATGCTTTGGACTGGTCAAGAAATATGCTAAGCACATGTTCTTGCCTCTCCAATCCATCGACAGCATTGTCCAAAAGGTTATTCACGGCATCGATTGTAGATCTATTTTTTCTGAATCAAAATTGCTCTTGATTCAGAACTAGCTTGTTTTCCAGAAAGCTTTCAAGTCTTTCAGAGAAAACCTTTTTAAAAATTTCGCTAAACACTGGCAGAATTGAAATAGGACGATAGTTGCTTGCAATGCAAGGATCGTCCTTTTTCAAAATTGGAATGACTTTAGCTGTCTTCAGAAGCGATGGAAAAGTTCCAGATTCAAATGAAAAATTTATCAATTTTGTGAGTGGTTCCAATATGTGCGCAGCGATTAAGTAACCACACTGTTATCCCGTTTCTGTCACATTTTTTTTTTTTTTTAATTCAATCTCTGTATGACGCGTGCAACCTCCCCCTCACACACAGGAGCTAGAGCCATGGATGCAACCGGCTCCAGAACATGCCCTTCACAAGATTGTGTTCCTGCAAATGACGAGTTTATTGAAGCCACAGAAGTAAATTACTTATTGAATTCATTTGCCACTTGTAATTTATTGATCTTCAACAATTTGGCCTTCAACTTTGATTGCAATTACCTTGGAACATTTGTTTTTGTCTTTAATCATATCTCGAGAAGAACTATTAATAATTTTCCAGGCTGTCTTTAAAACATTTTCACATTCACCTAAGGCTCTATTACTTTCATACGGTTTAGCTGCACGTATGACCTTCTTATAGATCCTCCGGTACGTTCTAAAAAATATTTTAAAGTCTTCATTTTGAGTTTGAATGAAAATCTTGTGAAAGAATTTCAGTTTCTCTCGAGAAATAAGAATTCCTTTTGTAACCCGTGATAACGTTTGAGTTTTGGGACTGTTTTTGATTTTTTTGAATGGACATGTAACATCTAAATAGTAATTAAAGCAATCACTAAACGCCCGATACGTATAATTGACATTGTCAAAGTTATTCAAAAGGTTCCAAGTTTTATTTTTCAGAAATTTATTTAGTTGGCAAATGTTTTGAAAATTAAAGACTCGTGAAATTTGGAAGTTTGAGATTCTAGTTTACACCCATAAACCACGACTTCCTATGCAAAGTGATCAGAGATAGCCGTATTCAATACATAGTACATGTAGTTTAGTTTGTAAAAGTATTAGCCTCTAAATACGTATTTTTTCCTCAAACCAATTGTATTTGTGTGTATTTATGCTTTAAAGTTTTTTTATCGTTTCTAAAATATATTTAATAATCTTTTTTTATTTTTTTTTTAGATTTATTGAAAATATCCATTTTATAATTGTATTATTTTTCCATTGAATGAGAAATAGTGCAAATTGTCGAGCTAAAACTTTTGGTGAATGTTCAGTTAGTTGAAAACTTTGGCATTTATCCTGTTGGACGTTACCAGATATTTAGTGAATTGAATTGTATTAGGTAATACACAGGATCTCCTGCTTCACAAGCAAACAAATCTTGGAGGCTAATGTAATAACATATTCCCTGTTTTGTATTTACACAAATAATACCGATTTGTTCTGAGTAGAGACAGGTCCTCCTTTCTCAATTGTTTATAAAATATTTTTAACAAAATTAAAATATTTGTTATAATGAAACATCAAATAATTATGCTTCATGCTTTGAAATTTGGTCATTATATTACTTACAGACAGTTAAAATGTCAATGAGCTTTTTTTTAAATAGAATGGTTATAATCTTAGTTTCTTGATTTAGTTATGAATTACAGACTTATTATTTGTGTGGTTAGACTTCAATACTAGGTATTTTTATCGTAGTAGAGTGTATAAGTAGCTGAATTTTCAAGGTGTTGATAAGGAGATGATAATCTCTTAATCAGCTCTAATATCTGTTTACAGACATTACATTTATATCTGGAATATAACATACTGAGGTGAACAAATGTAGGTGAACTCATTCAGTAAAAAATAATTAATTTCTATAAGATAGCTCACCACTTTACAAATCAAAAGAAAACTCGCCCACGGCTAACCAATCACATCACAGCTGTTTGTTACACCAACAGCTACTACACATGTTTCAGCCTGAAGCTAGCCCACAATGTTATTATTGTGATTCGTTACTTTACTTATTTTCTTTGTCTCAAGAATTGGATAAATGATTGTTATCGAATTTTTTTCCTATAATACGAGTAGTTAGATAATTAATTATTAATTTGAAGTTTTATACTTAATACATTAACTCTCCTATTATTAACATTATATTACTGCACTATATTACGTTAAATAACAGTCAAGTCTGTTTGGTTTTAGTATTTATTATAAATTTAAAGAGATTGCAATTAATAATTTTCGTACTAGTTTCAGAAAAACTGATCTTATATACTTATGTGAAGTATGAGAAAATATTGTTGGCCAAATTGAATTGACAAATAATTTTTATTTTCCACAATTCAGGCTTGCTGTGATATGTATCATACTGTTAGGGTTAACACACAACAATGATCAGCTAAAGTACACGTTGTTAGTACATAAATTGTAAATTGACATTATAGCTCACATTTATAACTGTCATAATACGCGTAGTATAACAGTGTGTAGTTTACTGTATACATTCATTTTAAAATGAGGTCATATGTTTTCCTTTATACGAGTATATTTAATGCGAGTAAACGAGTAACGTTTGAAATAATCTAATAAGTGCAATTAAATGTCTCAGCTGACGATATACTATTTGGTAATAGATGTAATAGCTGCCGATTTTTCATAAGTAGAGAACGTATTTTGAAATATAGGTTGGTATAGGAAGACTTTTGCTCGGAAGAACATAGTAATATTACCTACTAATAAATATATGACATACAAATTTCCTATTCCAATATAGGAAAAATTCACATAAATTACTTACGAGATAAAATTGGTGATAATTGCAAACTTAGCATTTGCAATATTAAAATAGTATGATGCATGGCCACATTTAAATATAGTTTTATTTTCTGTACACAAAAAATAATATTCATTAAATAGTAAATTCTAGCTAATTTACTAGCTAGTTTACTTGCCTTTCTCAAAATCCACAAACGTCTTATTGTGCTAATACCTCATTAATCGCAGCCTCCTGTGAGAATGTGTTACTACTGGAGTTATATAAACCCATGTAAACGTAACAAAATATGTGTTAAGGTAGTTTTACAGTTAGAAGGATCTTCACATACTGGATATCTCTTATAAAATGTGTTTATCAAATTATAAAATGTCTTTAAAATATTTCTGTTATTATAGTATTTGCCCTGGAATAAATATCAGAGGTTTTAAAGAACTAGACATATTTTAATCCCATTAGCAATCAATAAAAATAAAAATTTAAAATATGCTATCACTAAGAAACTTCTACGTCGTAAACAAAAAGTGATTTGTACGTTATATTTGGAATAAGACACACTGTTAATTTAATCTTATTATTATTACTACTATTATTATTATTTTAAACAATACTAAATCAAAAGATTTGTCGTTGGCAGAAGCTACGCTATTGATAAGTACGCTATGTTGATAACATAGTAATGCGCAGTTATGTTTTGTTACTCTTTTTCTATGTAGAACTGTGAGTAGACTACCCTCGCGATGAGCGCTAACATGGGCTCTTATGGAGTTATTTTAACATGGGTTCTTATGGCGCTATTTTAGCATTGTCTCTTATGGAAGATACATTTTGGTATTCCCTAACCACAGACTTCCTGGTTTCCGGCAACTTATCTTAACCCAGACTTCCTCTTGTCACCTATCTTAACCCAGACTTCCTGTTTGTCACACACCTCTGACCTTCTGTACCACGGCTGTAGCCGACGCCTACTGAACCAAACCTTGGCCGTATGGACACCCGCACACTACCCAGAAACCGATACGAATCCTTGCGTATCGATCTTACCTATTGCATAACCTTTACGTCTGCATACACCTATCGGTACCCGCTTTCGTCCGTATTTCTAACCGCCCCTCCGACTGTCTTACGCTGTTAGCCCCTGATTTCTAACAAACCCTAAGCCTGCGCCTACAGCCTAAGCGTCTTAAGGCTCACAATGGTCTGTCTTATGGTTTTACGACTTACACTTTACCGATCACTTTCCTAAATCATTAGTCTGCCGAGACCCTAAATTTTTCCAATACCTCCCGTACTCCTACTCTCTACTTTTAACCGATTGAATGCCCACATACTTCAACCGCCTACATTTTTCGTGTGTTCGGCACCCTGCTCCGCCATTTCCCACCACCATCACCTACCTTACTTTGACGTATCGCCTACACTCGGTTTTATACTGATAAAAATTCACGAACACTTTTCTGTTGTCTCCTGTACTTCGGGTCTTAACAGAGCATATAACAACCCAAAATTTACGTATGCCTACGCCTACAGACTTCCCCCTTTTCGGGTAGCGGAGCGCCTGCAGCCTTCAACAGCATACTACCAAGGCTCTAATACTATCTAGCTGTCTCACCCCGGAATATCGCTCATACCCTGATTTGTGCATAGGACTACCCACCCTTTCGAGTACCGGATAGTCTTAAGGCTCGCACTGCCGGGATCCGATACTTCTCTAATGCTCTTAGCCGAGCGTATCGCTCTTACCTATCATCTTTACGTGACGTGTGCATAGACCTTTCGTTACACGCTTTCACCTATATTTCTAACGGCTCCCTCCAACTGTCTTACGCTGTTAACTCCTGATTTATAACAACTGTACGTGTGCCTACAGATTTCCACCTTTTCGAGTAACGAGCGCCTGGAGCCCTCAATCGCATACTACCAAGGCTCCAATACTATCTAGCTGTCTCACCCAGGAATATCGCTCATACCCTGATTTGTGCATAGGACTATCCACCCTTTCGAGTACCGGGGACTATTATGGCTCACACTGCTAGGACTACACACTTTGCCTGTCTCCCGAAACACCCTAACCATTACGTTTACCTACGCCTCAGTCTGCGTATCCCAAGCGTCTTAAGGAGCGTCTAAACGTCACGCTGCCAAGGTTCTCATACTTGAGCATACCGGAGTTTACCGTCTACACTGTACCGATCACTGCCCTACACCTTTCGTTTGCCGGATCCCCACACATTCAATATGCATCCCCTACTCCTACCGCTTACTTTTTACCGATGAATATTCACATACTTCAACCGTTCACATGTTTCGTGTGTCGGCACCCTGCAGGGATCCCACACTTTCCATCTGTCTTCCGTACTTGAACGTAACGCTCATACACGGATGTTATCACCAATCAATCTCCACATAAATCGGCCTGTAACTGTTCGTCTCTTGGACATGCATTTTTAACCAGGCCTCACACCTTCCTAACGCTTCCCATAATTCGGGTCTTAACAACCCCAAACTTTACGCGTTCCTGTGCCTACGTCTACAGCCTGAGTACTCCGAGCGTCTCAAGGCTCACTCTGCCGTACTTGAACGTAACGCTCATACACGGATTTTACCACCGATCAATATCCACACATACGCCTATAACCACCCCGTCTCTTGGACATGCATTTCTAACCAGGCCTCACACTTTTCTACTGCTTCCCATAATTTGAGTTTTAACAGAGCGTATAACAGCCCAAACTTTACGTAGCCTACGTCAATGGTTTAAGCATATGGTCTACACTTTACCGTACACTGTCCTATAAAACTCATCTGCTGGTACCCTACACTTGCCCAATGCCTCTCGCACTTCTACTACCTATTTTACCGATGAATGTCCACATACTTTAACCGTCCACATCTTTTCATGTGTCCACATCTTTCATGTGTCGGCATCTTGTTGGGATCCCACACTTTCCGTCTGTCTTCCGTACTTGAACGTAACGCTCATACACGGATGTTTATCACCAATCAATCTCCACATACATCGGCCTGTAACTGCTCGTCTCTTGGACATGCATTTTTAACCAGGCCTCACACCTTCCTAACGCTTCCCATAATTCGGGTCTTAACAACCCAAACTTTACGCGTACCTGTGCCTACGTCTACAGCCTGAGTACTCCGAGCGTCTCAAGGCTCACTCTGCCGAGGTTACTTTTCGAATGCCTTCAGCACTCGTAGTGCATACCCCGATTTATCACTTACGACCGGTATCCACATGACTGCCCATATATTCCCATGTATTTTATACTGAAACACATTTCTAATTGCCCGGTTCTTCCAGACTCTGATGTCTTTAAACTCCTGTATTGGTTGACCATACATAGTCTATACATATTTTGTAGTTCACTTAACTTACTAAAGTTTTAGGGTACGACCGAAAAATTCATCTTCGCTCCTCGCTCAGTTTCACGGAACCTTTAAGGGATGACTTCAGAAAAAAAACATCTATACATGTTTTATAGTACCTGAACTAAATATTAGCCGCGTGTTTTCCAAGGCCCTACTCTGAAGCAACAACCCTAATATTTGCCCATACACTTGTCTCATTACCCTTACCTATTCTAAAACAGTTTCAAAACAGTCTAGAGAAAGGTCCATATATTTTTGTGTATGTACGTCCATGTATTTCGTACACACTGAGCCCATTATGGAACCTCAAAATCTTTTATTCACACTTAATACAGCGGGCACCTATTCAAGTGAGCTTTGCATCCTTTACCGTACACACCTAACCCCCGACATACTCCTTACTATGCCAATACTTTACTTTTCGGACGAGATACATTCACTTGACCCATATTAAAAACCAAAACTTTTGCATTATGGCCATGCATCTCCATAATTCATTAATAAACATTATCTTTCCGTTGAGGCACATTAATTTACTACTCTAGTGTATGAATTTCTGCCTGACATTTTCTTAGTTCCGATATATTTATTACGGTAAACCATAACTTTATGAATGACGACTTACTTGTTGCACCGGCTGACTGTTCGTGGTAGACTGGTCGTGGTCTGCGGTTACTGCATGCTCAGGCACGTATACAACAAATACAATATTTAATGAGTTCACGGGATATCTGAATTCATTTTATCCGAGTGTGTCCAGAGTCTATTTTCAAAAACGTATCTCGCTTAGTTCATACCGGACGCGATGATTGAGGTTTGTAGTCACCTGTAAAAAACCAGACATAACATCTACCTCAGCGGTCTCATTGGTCGGAATAAGCGCGTCCCCGATTGGTCTAAATTAGCTTCCTGACTGGTCTGCTCCCTACAGTAGCGGCAACAGATACAACAGACAACCGGTAGAAGGCAAAGAGACAGGACCTGTGCTCAGCTGTATTGTGTTTAACTTCTAATCTATTACTATAGTGAATTTAGTGGTATTTGTTATACAGCAAAGCAGTGTAGTCTTAGTGTCCTGAAATGTTTTAATTTATTTGTATCATAGTGGTGTTTTATTAAAGTTAGTTATCGTATGCGACTGTGTTTTCAAGTGCTTGTTTTTACTAACGCAGTGTTAGTGTGTAGGTATCGTAACGGTAACCTAAAAAGGCTTAGTCAATTCATTCCGGTTATTGCATCATACCATAGTGCACCGTAAAAACGTGTACTGCGCATGTGCGGCTCCCACTCCTATTTAAGCGCGTGACGGGGTTTTCTTGTCAGTCTCTGACGTGACGTTGAAGAATCAAGTCCGTTCTAAAAGCTTGCATCAAAGCTGTTCGCTGTATTATATTAGCATTATCTTAGAGCTAATTACATACAACATGGAGCCCATTAAGGTAATGAGTACCAATAAAACCTACAGTAGCAGGTTTAGAATTAATGGATCTGAAACCGTCTTCAAATTTAACCCGGTGCCTAAAGGAGTGTCTGAACTAGATTGGATTAGGAAAGGGTTCTCTGATCTTGTTAAAAAAGCGAAAGAAGGTACTAGCGAAAACGATTATCTTGGCTTCACTTTAAATTCTATAAATTTCAAAACTAAAGATCCCGGATATGTAGCTTATCGACCTGCCAGCCAAGTACATGGCGATATACTTTGGGACATTTTTGGAGGGATCGTTCAGAGTAATGCCGATTCTATTAAATCTTCGGACACTTTTAAAATCACATGTACTAGAGTGAATCTTCCTGTAGGTAGTGGTGGCCCAAGAAGGCCTGGCTTTTATAATAATTTTGAAGAAGAATGTAAAGCACGTAGAGGTATCATAGTAATTAAGAATAGCGATAATCTGTGTCTATCGCGTGCGTTGGTTGTGGCCAAAGCCTACGCCAAGAAAGATCCCCAGTTTAAGGCTATACGTGAAGACAAATGTAAGAGGCAAACTTTTAAGGCCCAAAAAACTGATAACTAAAGCCGGTGTCAAAATTTCTGAACGGGGAGCGGGGATCCCCGAACTTTCAAAATTCCAAGACCACCTGAAAAAGTACAACATTAAAGTCTACAGTTATGGAAACAAAGGCCGGATTGTGTACTTTAACGGTAAAAACACTGATGCTCAGTACAAAATCAACCTGCTGTATCACGATGGACACTACAACGTGATCACATCTCTCACCGCAGCCTTTGTATGTAAATTCTTCTGCGATGCATGCCATGTCCCTTATGACCATAAAGGTGAACACAGGTGTTCCAATATCTGCCCTGCGTGTCAGACTGTATCTCCGCCATGTAAAGAGGAGCATGGAGGAATAGTTTGTCCAAATTGTAACATCAAATTCAAAAACCAAATTTGCTTCGTAGCCCACAAGAGTGAGCGTTGCAAGTCAGTTAAAAAATGCGTACAATGTCAAAGACTTGTGTTTTTCAAAAATCGTAAGTCAAAACACGTGTGCGGTGAAGTGTTTTGCAAAACTTGTAACGATTATATGCTACCAAACCATCAATGTTACATGCGGGTTGACACAAACAAACCCAAAACTAAAGACTTCCTGTTCATTTTCTTTGATCTGGAGACCCGCCAAGATGAAATTTTAGCCGACAATTTCTAAAGTTCACAGAGTCAACCTTTGTGTCTCTCAACAGTTCTGCTGGAAATGTATTGATGGCAAATCTTGTCATATTTGTAAAGACAGAACAAAAATATTTAACAATGATCCTGTAAATAAATTTATGGAGTACGTAATGGATGAAAGAAAAAAAATTCAAAAACGTATGTGTAATGGCCCATAATGGCCAAGGTTTCGATTTCCAGTTCTTGCTAAAGTACGTTCTCGAACAAACCAAATTCACTCCAGAGCTAATTATGCGTGGCACTAAAGTCATACTTATGGAGTTGGACAATGTGCGATTTATCGATTCGCTAAACTATTTCCCCATGGCCCTCTCTGCACTACCCAAAGCCTTTGACCTCCCCCGGAGAAGAAGAAGGGCTACTTCCCTCACCTCTTCAACACATTGGCAAACCAAAATTATGTAGGTCCCATACCATCCAAGGAGTACTACTGCCCTGAAACCATGTTCGAGAAAACCCACAAAGACTTTGAAAATTGGTATAACGAACAAGTCGCTAACAATGTAGTTTTTTATTTTCAAAAAGAGTTGGTCGAGTACTGTATTTCAGATGTAGACATACTGGCGCAAGCGTGCATTAAATTCAGAGACATTTTCTTGAAAGAGTGCAATGTTGACCCCTTCATGGAAGCCGTTACCATTGCAAGCGCATGCAATCTGGCTTTCAGACGCAACTTTTTGAAACCAAACACCATCGGTCTGATCCCTAAGAACGGATACCGTCTTGTGGACATTCAATCGCCTATCGCTTTGCAGTGGTTGTCTTGGGAGGAAGAAAAGCGCGGTGTTCAAATTCAACACGCGGGACGGGGGAGAGAAATCAAAATTAAGGAGTTAAAAAGTCGATGGGTTTGACGGAGAGCGTCTATACGAGTTCCAGGGCTGTTACTTCCACGGGTGTCCCAAATGTTTTCCTTTTAAAAGGGAAGAGCCCCTTACAGATGACCCTTCCGATACTCTGCATTTAAGGTTCGAGAGAACCAAATCAAAAATTTCTCGACTTGAGAATGTTGGGTATGAAGTAGTTGAAATGTGGGAGTGTCAGTTTCAAAAACTAAAGAAAGAACAAAATTTGGACCATCTAAATTCACTCCCTATTCTAAACACACTCCCACTTAATCCCAGAGATGCCTTCTTCGGGGGAAGGACAGGAAATGCGAAATCCTATCACAAGTGCAAGGACGGAGAAACTATCCAGTATGCAGACGTCTGCTCTCTATATCCCTACGTAAATAAATTTTGTCCTTACATATTAAGCCATCCGACAATCTATGTAGGGGACAAGGAGTGTAGAGAAAGAGGCTTGAAGGCCGAAGGTCTCCTCAAGTGTAAAGTTCTGCCTCCTCTAAATTTGTATCATCCCGTCCTTCCAGCACGTATGAAATAATAAATTAATGTTTCTCCTTTGCCGTACATGTGGTCAAGAAATGTCCAACACAGAGTGTAATCATAACATCGAGGAAAGAGCATTGACAGGGACATGGACAATGAATGAAATTCGAAAGGCTGTGGAAAAGGGATACAAAATGTTAGAAATGTACGAGCTCTGGGAGTACGAGGTGGCAAGATACGAGACAGGGGGCCTATTCACCGACTTCATCAACAAATTTTTAAAAAATCAAACAGGAGGCATCAGGTTACCCCTCTTGGTGCCTCACTCAAGAAGACAAGGCCAAGTACATTCATAATTACCAAGAACACGAAGGTATTCACCTGGACCCGACCAAAATTGAAAAGAACGGGGGTCTTCGCTCCCTAGCTAAATTAATGTTAAATTCTTTCTGGGGTAAATTTGGTCAAAGAGAGAACCAAACAAAGACATCAATTGTTAGAGACGCTTATGAGTACTTTCAACTGTTGACTAATCCAGAAAATAGATGTAAATACTACTCAAATCATTAATGAGACGGTACTAGTTGTGAATTGGCAATATATTGATGAGGTATGTGAACCCGCGAGAACTGTAAACGTAGTAATTGCAGCATTTACAACATCACATGCCCGATTAAAATTGTATGAACATCTAGAAAAGTTAGAAAGCCAGGTTCTCTACTACGACACAGACAGTGTCCTCTACGTTCACAGAGAGGGCATGCACAAGGTCCCCACAGGGGATTACTTGGGCGAGATGACCGACGAATTGGTCGAGTACGGCCCAGGCTCCTACATTGTAGAATTTGTTTCCGGAGGGCCAAAGACCTATGCCTACCTGGTATGGTCCACTAACAAAAATGCACTAGTCGAAGTATGCAAAATTAAAGGCCTTACCCTAAATTTAAAAACCAGCGGAAAATTAAATTTTGAAACTCTGAAATCATTGGTCCTGAGTGGCTCATCGGACACAATAGACATTGAAGAAAACAGAATAAGACGTACTAAAGGAAAGAACATTGTTACAGTGGAGGAGCATAAATTATTTAAAATTACAGGACCCAAAAGAAGGCTTGAAGGACCCTATGACACTTTACCTTTTGGCTTTAAAAAACAAAAATTAACACACGAGGTAATACATCAATCACATTCTTAACGCAGCGTTGTAAAACCTGAGGAATGCATACAGAGAAAATAAATGTTATTTAACATCCGTTGATTGTGACCGAACGTTTGTTGTAACGCGTCCTTCAGATGTGTACTACTATTGAATTATGTTATGAGAGCTGACCACGAGTAAGAATTTGAGATTATTTTATTATACAGATATTTTAATTACGTACAAAAGAATTTTTTAAATACTAGATATTGTACTGTATTATTGGAGCCATTACATATAATTTTGCACTCCAGACCCTTCTTTGGGTGGTTGGCCAAAGGTGCAAGTATTCTGAGTGTAGTATATCACTGTTCTATCATCTTTACCTTCAACCATGTGAATTATGCGTGGACCACCCTCGTGCCAAGGGAGCGTCTGCTTCTAAGGCAGGCGTAACACCTGTAAGTCCTGGAGCAGTTCGACCTCTTTCACGGCCGGCTTAAAACCCGTAAGCCCGGGAGAGGTTGACCCTTGGACAGTGTGGAGGTATGAATGTGGGAGCTCAGTAGTGTTTGGACTTGGGCATGGAGATGAACAAGTCTAGGCCCTCGAACGGCTCGGTATGGATGTGGTCTTTCGGGTGGGCTAGGCCCCCTAAAGTCCCTGAGACCGCGATTGTCTACTGTTGACTGAACTGGTATACGCTGATTTTCTTAAGCCCTTTGGTAAACAGTTATTTGCTTTAGTATTTTATATTTGTCTATTGTAGGCCTACTATATCAATGTTTGGAGACTATCACTTTTATAAGCCCCTATGTATGACCTCAGACAAATCCGTTTATTAATGTTCACACCATGATTTTGTCACAAAATGAAAACCCTATATACTTAAAAAAAGTATATTCCTTGAGATTCTTTCCAAATATTATATAATAACCCGTAACAGACTCTACACATACCCATGGAGACACACATACCCATGCACACATACATCCAGATACTTGTTATATATTGATTGTAGCTTCTCCGTCTTCATTCCTACACGAGTACTCAGAAAGTTAACATGGGGACCGTCCTTAGGCTTGAGTCTAGAAAACATTGTTAGCAAAAATGAGAGGTTTCGTACAACATGTGAAAAACTAAGTTTTCACTGACCTCTCCCATTGACTTAATAGAATGGCCCCTAGCATTTTCAGAGTGTATTGTTGATCATATAAAGGATGACGCCTTACCTACTGATCACTTTGGAATTACAATCGAACATCAAGGTATGCCTAATGAAGGCCGTATCCCTTTCATGCCAGCATCTAAATTAACCTCTTATGAATTTGATGATGCATTTGAGAAAACATTCTATAATGTTCAAACCTTAGCAGGCCCTTTACTTGTAACAGTAACTAGGGTAAACATACCGAAGCGGTTTCTTCAATAACTGACGTAGATATAATTTAGTACTGAGGTTTACCTTGATTTAATAATCACTCTGTGCTGACCGTCTCATACCGGAAACCGATAAAATATGCTGGGAGGGTAGCAAGTGTGGCTACCATCGTAAAGAGCGATGGTTGGGGCTCTTTACACACACGTGGATAGGCCTACTGGGGAAGGAGCCACGTAAAAAAAAAATCTCCTAACGCGCCGGGACCCCTACCCCTTGGGTGGTGTGGAAACGTGGGTCAAGGGTAGGTTGCTGAAGTATAGAAACTTCATAGATTCATACTCTACGGTATTATATGTTCATATCTAGCAATACCGTTGGTAAAACTTTGATTTTAAGGTTTTGCCAACTGAGAAAGGGGATAGATTCAAGGCTCGAAACGTAGTATCTTACCATATAACGGTGGAAAATAATCAAAATCCTATTATGCTTTCATACTATTTAATACAATTACCAATAGTGTTTACCGTGGCTACATTTGTACCATTGAATTAATGTTACACATGCAAGGCTTTAAACATATGTGAAGCTAATAAATGAAAAGAAATTTTGTTACCACAATTAATACAGCAGTGCAGTATGAGTCACATAATAGGAACCTACAGCCTGTATTAGCTCGAGTTATTCAAATAAGACTGGTGTATTACTATTCCAATACACCAGTTTCTGTCTGTACTTGTAGCCTAGAAAGTAGTTTACATTAGTATTGACGGATATCCTCGCACTCGACGGATTTCCCCAGCAAAACCGCGACATAGGCACCGCCTTCATGGATCCTCTCGACCAATCAGAGGCCTGCTAATCCTCCGTTTACTCTACTTGTCTGTATTACTGCTAGTTTTCTATGTTTGCTATCAATATTGCTGTTTTATATATCAATACTAATGTAAACTACCAGCATATTTTATCGGTTCCGGTATGAGACGGTCAGCACAGAGTGATTATTAAATCAAGGTAAACCTCAGTACTAAATTATATCTACGTCAGTTATTGAAGAAACCGCTTCGGTATGTTTACCCTAGTTACTGTTACAAGTAAAGGGCCTGCTAAGGTTTGAACATTATAGAATGTTTTCTCAAATGCATCATCAAATTCATAAGAGGTTAATTTAGATGCTGGCATGAAAGGGGATACGGCCTTCATTAGGCATACCTTGATGTTCGATTGTAATTCCAAAGTGATCAGTAGGTAAGGCGTCATCCTTTATATGATCAACAATACACTCTGAAAATGCTAGGGGCCATTCTATTAAGTCAATGGGAGAGGTCAGTGAAAACTTTAGTTTTTCACATGTTGTACGAAACCTCTCATTTTTGCTAACAATGTTTCTAGACTCAAGCCTAAGGACGGTCCCCATGTTAACTCTCTGAGTACTCGTGTAGGAATGAAGACGGAGAAGCTACAATCAATATATAACAAGTATCTGGATGTATGTGTGCATGGGTATGTGTGTCTCCATGGGTATGTGTAGAGTCTGTTACGGGTTATTATATAATATTTGGAAAGAATCTCAAGGAATATACTTTTTTTAAAGTATATAGGGTTTCATTTTGTGACAAAATCATGGTGTGAACATTAATAAACGGATTTGTCTGAGGTCATACATAGGGGCTTATAAAAGTGATAGTCTCCAAACATTGATATAGTAGGCCTACAATAGACAAATATAAAATACTAAAGCAAATAACTGTTTACCAAAGGGGCTTAAGAAAATCAGCGTATACCAGTTCAGTCAACAGTAGACAATCGCGGTCTCAGGAACTTTAGGGGGCCTAGCCCACCGAAAGACCACATCCATACCGAGCCGTTCGAGGGCCTATACTTGTTCATCTCCATGCCCAAGTCCAAACACTACTGAGCTCCCACATTCATACCTCCACACTGTCCAAGGGTCAACCTCTCCCGGGCTTACGGGTTTTAAGCCGGCCGTGAAAGAGGTCGAACTGCTCCAGGACTTACAGGTGTTACGCCTGCCTTAGAAGCAGACGCTCCCTTGGCACGAGGGTGGTCACGCATTCACATGATTGAAGGTAAAGATGATAGAACAGTGATATACTACACTCAGAATACTTGCACCTTTGGCCAACCACCCAAAGAAGGGTCTGGAGTGCAAAATTATATGTAATGGCTCCAATAATACAGTACAATATCTAGTATTTTAAAAAATTCTTTTGTACGTAATTAAAATATCTGTATAATAAAATAATCTCAAATTCTTACTCGTGGTCAGCTCTCATAACATAATTCAATAGTAGTACACATCTGAAGGACGCGTTTACAACAAACGTTCGGTCACAATCAACGGATGTTAAATAACATTTATTTTCTCTGTATGCATTCCTCAGGTTTTACAACGCTGCGTTAAGAATGTGATTGATGTATTACCTCGTGTGTTAATTTTTGTTTTTTAAAGCCAAAAAGGTAAAGTGTCATAGGGTCCTTCAAGCCTTCTTTTGGGTCCTGTAATTTTAAATAATTTATGCTCCTCCACTGTAACAATGTTCTTTCCTTTAGTACGTCTTATTCTGTTTTCTTCAATGTCTATTGTGTCCGATGAGCCACTCAGGACCAATGATTTCAGAGTTTCAAAATTTAATTTTCCGCTGGTTTTTTAAAATTTAGGGTAAGGCCTTTAATTTTGCATACTTCGACTAGTGCATTTTTGTTAGTGGACCATACCAGGTAGGCATAGGTCTTTGGCCCTCCGGAAACAAATTCTACAATGTAGGAGACTGGGCCGTACTCGACCAATTCGTCGGTCATCTCGCCCAAGTAATCCCCTGTGGGGACCTTGTGCATGCCCTCTCTGTGAACGTAGAGGACACTGTCTGTGTCGTAGTAGAGAACCTGGCTTTCTAACTTTTCTAGATGTTCATACAATTTTAATCGGGCATGTGATGTTGTAAATGCTGCAATTACTACGTTTACAGTTTCTCGCGGGTTCACATACCTCATCAATATATTGCCAATTCACAACTAGTACCGTCTCATTAATGATTTGAGTAGTATTTACATCTATTTCTGGATTAGTCAACAGTTGAAAGTACTCATAAGCGTCTCTAACAATTGATGTCTTTGTTTGGTTCTCTCTTTGACCAAATTTACCCCAGAAAGAATTTAACATTAATTTAGCTAGGGAGCGAAGACCCCCGTTCTTTTCAATTTTAGTCGGGTCCAGGTGAATACCTTCGTGTTCTTGGTAAATTATGAATGTACTTGGCCTTGTCTTCTTGAGTGAGGCACCAAGAGGGGTAACCTGATGCCTCCTGTTTGATTTTTAAAAATTTGTTTGATGAAGTCGGTGAATAGGCCCCCTGTCTCGTATCTTGCCACCTCGTACTCCCAGAGCTCGTACATTTCTAACATTTTGTATCCCTTTTCCACAGCCTTTCGAATTTCATTCATTGTCCATGTCCCTGTCAATGCTCTTTCCTCGATGTTATGATTACACTCTGTGTTGGACATTTCTTGACCACATGTACGGCCAAAGGGAGAAACATTAATTTATTATTCATACGTGCTGGAAGGTCGGGATGATACAAATTTAGAGGAGGCAGAACTTTACACTTGAGGAGACCTTCGGCCTTCAAGCCTCTTTCTCTACACTCCTTGTCCCCTACATAGATTGTCGGATGGCTTAATATGTAAGGACAAAATTTATTTACGTAGGGATATAGAGAGCAGACGTCTGCATACTGGATAGTTTCTCCGTCCTTGCACTTGTGATAGGATTTCGCATTTCCTGTCCTTCCCCCGAAGAAGGCATCTCTGGGATTAAGTGGGAGTGTGTTTAGAATAGGGAGTGAATTTAGATGGGTCCAAATTTGTGTTTCTTTCTTTAGTTTTTGAAACTGACACTCCCACATTTCAACTACTTCATACCCAACATTCTCAAGTCGAGAAATTTTTGATTTGGTTCTCTCGAACCTTAAATGCAGAGTATCGGAAGGGTCATCTGTAAGGGGCTCTTCCCTTTTTAAAAGGAAAAACATTTGGGACACCCGTGGAAGTAACAGCCCTGGAACTCGTATAGACGCTCTCCGTCAAACCATCGACTTTTAACTCCTTAATTTTGATTTCTCTCCCCCGTCCCCGCGTGTTGAATTTGAACACCGCGCTTTTCTTCCTCCCAAGACAAACCACTGCAAAGCGATAGGCGATTGAATGTCCACAAGACGGTATCCGTTCTTAGGGATCAGACCGATGGTGTTTGGTTTCAAAAAGTTGCGTCTGAAAGCCAGATTGCATGCGCTTGCAATGGTAACGGCTTCCATGAAGGGGTCAACATTGCACTCTTTCAAGAAAATGTCTCTGAATTTAATGCACGCTTGCGCCAGTATGTCTACATCTGAAATACAGTACTCGACCAACTCTTTTTGAAAATAAAAAAACTACATTGTTAGCGACTTGTTCGTTATACCAATTTTCAAATTCTTTGTGGGTTTTCTCGAACATGGTTTCAGGGCAGTAGTACTCCTTGGATGGTATGGGGCCTACATAATTTTGGTTTGCCAATGTGTTGAAGAGGTGAGGGAAGTAGCCCTTCTTCTTCTCCGGGGGGGAGGTCAAAGGCTTTGGGTAGTGCAGAGAGGGCCATGGGGAAATAGTTTAGCGAATCGATAAATCGCACATTGTCCAACTCCATAAGTATGACTTTAGTGCCACGCATAATTAGCTCTGGAGTGAATTTGGTTTGTTCGAGAACGTACTTTAGCAAGAACTGGAAATCGAAACCTTGGCCATTATGGGCCATTACACATACGTTTTTGAATTTTTTTCTTTTCATCCATTACGTAACTCCATAAAATTTATTTACAGGATCATTGTTAAATATTTTTGTTCTGTCTTTACAAATATGACAAGATTTGCCATCAATACATTTCCAGCAGAACTGTTGAGAGACACAAAGGTTGACTCTGTGAACTTTAGAATTGTCGGCTAAAATTTCATCTTGGCGGGTCTCCAGATCAAAGAAAATGAACAGGAAGTCTTTAGTTTTGGGTTTGTTTGTGTCAACCCGCATGTAACACATTGATGGTTTGGTAGCATATAATCGTTACAAGTTTTGCAAAACACTTCACCGCACACGTGTTTTGACTTACGATTTTTGAAAAACACAAGTCTTTGACATTGTACGCATTTTTTAACTGACTTGCAACGCTCACTCTTGTGGGCTACGAAGCAAATTTGGTTTTTGATTTGATGTTACAATTTGGACAAACTATTCCTCCATGCTCCTCTTTACATGGCGGAGATACAGTCTGTGACACGCAGGGCAGATATTGGAACACCTGTGTTCACCTTTATGGTCATAAGGGACATGGCATGCATCGCAGAAGAATTTACATTACAAAGGCTGCGGTGAGAGATGTGATCACGTTGTAGTGTCCCATCGTGATACAGCAGGTTGATTTTGTACTGAGCATCAGTGTTTTTACCGTTAAAGTACACAATCCGGCCTTTGTGTCCATAACTGTAGACTTTAATGTTGTACTTTTTCAGGTGGTCTTGGAATTTTGAAAGTTCGGGGATCCCCGCTCCCCGTTCAGAAATTTTGACAACCGGCTTTAGTTATCAGTTTTTGGGCCTTAAAAGTTTGCCTCTTACATTTGTCTTCACGTATAGCCTTAAACTGGGGATCTTTCTTGGCGTAGGCTTTGGCCACAACCAACGCACGCGATAGACACAGATTATCGCTATTCTTAATTACTATGATACCTCTACGTGCTTTACATTCTTCTTCAAAATTATTATAAAAGCCAGGCCTTCTTGGGCCACCACTACCTACAGGAAGATTCACTCTAGTACATGTGATTTTAAAAGTGTCCGAAGATTTAATAGAATCGGCATTACTCTGAACGATCCCTCCAAAAATGTCCCAAAGTATATCGCCATGTACTTGGCTGGCAGGTCGATAAGCTACATATCCGGGATCTTTAGTTTTGAAATTTATAGAATTTAAAACTGAAGCCAAGATAATCGTTTTCGCTAGTACCTTCTTTCGCTTTTTTAACAAGATCAGAGAACCCTTTCCTAATCCAATCTAGTTCAGACACTCCTTTAGGCACCGGGGTTAAATTTGAAGACGGTTTCAGATCCATTAATTCTAAACCTGCTACTGTAGGTTTTATTGGTACTCATTACCTTAATGGGCTCCATGTTGTATGTAATTAGCTCTAAGATAATGCTAATATAATAACAGCGAACAGCTTTGATGCAAGCTTTTAGAACGGACTTGATTCTTCAACGTCACGTCAGAGACTGGACAAGAAACCCCGTCACGCGCTTAAAATAGGAGTGGGAGCCGCACATGCGCAGTACACGTTTTTACGGTGCACTATGGTATGATGCAATAACCGGAATGAATTGACTAAGCCTTTTTAGGTTACCGTTACGATACCTACACACTAACACTGCGTTAGTAAAAACAAGCACTTGAAACACAGTCGCATACGATAACTAACTTTAATAAAACACCACTATGATACAAATAAATTAAAACATTTCAGGACACTAAGACTACACTGCTTTGCTGTATAACAAATACCACTAAATTCACTATAGTAATAGATTAGAAGTTAAACACAATACAGCTGAGCACAGGTCCTGTCTCTTTGCCTTCTACCGGTTGTCTGTTTGTATCTGTTGCCGCTACTGTAGGGAGCAGACCAGTCAGGAAGCTAATTTAGACCAATCGGGGACGCGCTTATTCCGACCAATGAGACCGCTGAGGTAGATGTTATGTCTGGTTTTTTACAGGTGACTACAAACCTCAATCATCGCGTCCGGTATGAACTAAGCGAGATACGTTTTTGAAAATAGACTCTGGACACACTCGGATAAAAATGAATTCAGATATCCCGTGAAACTCATTAAATATTGTATTTGTTGTATACGTGCCTGAGCATGCAGTAACCGCAGACCACGACCAGTCTACCACGAACAGTCAGGCCGGTGCAACAAGTAAGTCGTCATTCATAAAGTTATGGTTTACCGTAATAAATATATCGGAACTAAGAAAATGTCAGGCAGAAATCATACACTAGAGTAGTAAATTAATGTGCCTCAACGGAAAGATAATGTGTTTATTTATTTATTTATTTATTTATTTATACATTCCAACGGCAATGCCATTTTAACAATACAATGAATTGCGAATAATTGCGAATAATTGGTACAAAGAAACATACATGGATACAAAGAAACAAAATTGCATGCTTAAGATAACTACAAACAATTATATTAAAACGTGTAAAATAACATAATTTATAGAATATGTAATAATGATAATAATAAATACGGGTATGTAATAACATAATAATACAATTTGCTATATCAATGTAATAAATTGCAATATATAAGTAAAAATATAATAAACCAAACAATATATACACAACAATAATAATATGACGTTACAACAAATCCATTAATTAGATCACAAAAAGTATAAACTACGACAACTGAAGTGCAAGTTAAGCACAGTATTTATAAGTAGCAAAGAGCAGGAACTGAGTTATGTAGGTCAGAGAGAGAAAAATGGCAGGAAGGGTCAAAGTAAAGGCAAAGGAAGTTTGGTCAGTGGATGGGGAAGAGTTATGTTGAGCTGCAGAAGGTGGTGGGATAGTGTAGCAAAGAGTTTAGACAGCTTGGTTAACCACATTCCCCTCGATCCACATATAAGGACACCCATTTCTTTTTCAGTGTTTTCAGATTCGTGCAGAACAGGTCTAGCTCGGCAGGAACGCAGTTTCCAAACGCTATGTAGTCTGGCCATGGGTCCGTTCTTCATTAATGAATTATGGAGATGCATGGCCATAATGCAAAAGTTTTGGTTTTTTTAATATGGGTCAAGTGAATGTATCTCGTCCGAAAAGTAAAGTATTGGCATAGTAAGGAGTATGTCGGGGGTTAGGTGTGTACGGTAAAGGATGCAAAGCTCACTTGAATAGGTTGCCCGCTGTATTAAGTGTGAATAAAAGATTTTGAGGTTCCATAATGGGCTCAGTGTGTACGAAATACATGGACGTACATACACAAAAATATATGGACCTTTCTCTAGACTGTTTTGAAACTGTTTTAGAATAGGTAAGGGTAATGAGACAAGTGTATGGGCAAAATATTAGGGTTGTTGCTTCAGAGTAGGGCCTTGGAAAACACGCGGCTAATATTTAGTTCAGGTACTATAAAACATGTATAGATGTGTTTTTTTTTCTGAAGTCATCCCTTAAAGGTTCCGTGAAAACTGAGCGAGGAGCGAAGATGAATTTTTCGGTCGTACCCTAAAACTTTAGTAAGTTAAGTGAACTACAAAATATGTATAGACTATGTATGGTCAACCAATACAGGAGTTTTAAAGACATCAGAGTCTGGAAGAACCGGGCAATTAGAAATGTGTTTCAGTATAAAATACATGGGGAATATATGGGCAGTCATGTGGATACCGGTCGTAAGTGATAAATCGGGGTAATGCACTACGAGTGCTGAAGGCATTCGAAAAGTAACCTCGGCAGAGTGAGCCTTGAGACGCTCGGAGTACTCAGGCTGTAGACGTAGGCACAGGTACGCGTAAAAGTTTGGGTTGTTAAGACCCGAATTATGGGAAGCGTTAGGAAGGTGTGATGCCTGGTTTAAAAATGCATGTCCAAGAGACGAGCAGTTACAGGCCGATGTATGTGGAGATTGATTGGTGATAACATCCGTGTATGAGCGTTACGTTCAAGTACGGAAGACAGACGGAAAGTGTGGGATCCCAACAAGATGCCGACACATGAAAGATGTGGACACATGAAAGATGTGGACGGTTAAAGTATGTGGACATTCATCGGTAAAATAGGTAGTAGAAGTGCGAGAGGCATTGGGCAAGTGTAGGGTACCAGCAGATGAGTTTTATAGGACAGTGTACGGTAATAAGTGTAGACCATATGCTTAAACCATTGACGTAGGCTACGTAAAGTTTGGGCTGTTATACGCTCTGTTAAAACTCAAATTATGGGAAGCAGTAGAAAAGTGTTGAGGCCCCTGGTTAGAAAATGCATGTCCAAGAGACGGGGTGGGTTTATAGGCGTATGTGTGGATATTTGATCGGTGGTAAAATCCGTGTATGAGCGTTACGTTCAAGTACGGCAGAGTGAGCCTTGAGACGCTCGGAGTACTCAGGCTGTAGACGTAGGCACAGGAACGCGTAAAGTTTGGGTTGTTAAGACCCGAATTATGGGAAGCGTTAGGAAGGTGTGAGGCCCTGGTTAAAAATGCATGTCCAAGAGACGAACAGTTACAGGCCGATTTATGTGGAGATTGATTGGTGATAAACATCCGTGTATGAGCGTTACGTTTCAAGTACGGAAGACAGATGGAAAGTGTGGGAATCCCTGCAGGGGTGCCGACACACGAAACATGTGAACGGTTGAAGTATGTGAATATTCATCGGTAAAAAGTAAGCGGTAGGAGTAGGGGATGCATATTGAATGTGTGGGGATCCGGGCAAACGAAAGGTGTAGGGCAGTGATCGGGTACAGTGTAGACGGTAAACTCCGGTATGCTCAAGTATGAGAAACCTTGGCAGCGTGACGTTTAGACGCTCCTTAAGACGCTTGGGATACACAGACTGAGGCGTAGGTAAACGTAATGGTTAGGGTGTTTCGGGGAGACAGGCAAAGTGTGTAGTCCTAGCAGTGTGAGCCATAATAGTCCCCGGTACTCGAAAGGGTGGATAGTCCTATGCACAAATCAGGGTATGAGCGATATTCCTGGGTGAGACAGCTAGATAGTATTGGAGCCTTGGTAGTATGCGATTGAGGGCTCCAGGCGCTCGTTACTCGAAAAGGTGGAAATCTGTAGGCACACGTACAGTTGTTATAAATCAGGAGTTAACAGCGTAAGACAGTTGGAGGGAGCCGTTAGAAATATAGGTGAAAGCGTGTAACGAAAAAGGTCTATGCACACGGTCACGTAAAGATGATAGGTAAGAGCGATACGCTCGGCTAAGAGCATTAGAGAAGTATCGGATCCCGGCAGTGCGAGCCTTAAGACTATCCGGTACTCGAAAGGGTGGGTAGTCCTATGCACAAATCAGGGTATGAGCGATATTCCGGGGTGAGACAGCTAGATAGTATTAGAGCCTTGGTAGTATGCTGTTGAAGGCTGCAGGCGCTCCGCTACCCGAAAAGGGGGAAGTCTGTAGGCGTAGGCATACGTAAATTTTGGGTTGTTATATGCTCTGTTAAGACCCGAAGTACAGGAGACAACAGAAAAGTGTTCGTGAATTTTTTTATCAGTATAAAACCGAGTGTAGGCGATACGTCAAAGTAAGGTAGGTGATGGTGGTGGGAAATGGCGGAGCAGGGTGCCGAATACACGAAAAATTGTAGGCGGTTGAAGTATGTGGGCATTCAATCGGTTAAAAGTAGAGAGTAGGAGTACGGGAGGTATTGGAAAAATTTAGGGTCTCGGCAGACTAATGATTTAGGAAAGTGATCGGTAAAGTGTAAGTCGTAAAAACCATAAGACAGACCATTGTGAGCCGTAAGACGCTTAGGCTGTAGGCGCAGGCTTAGGGTTTGTTAGAAATCAGGGGCTAACAGCGTAAGACAGTCGGAGGGGCGGTTAGAAATACGGACGAAAGCGGGTACCGATAGGTGTATGCAGACGTAAAGGTTATGCAATAGGTAAGATCGATACGCAAGGATTCGTATCGGTTCTGGGTTAGTGTGCGGGTGTCCATACGGCCAAGGTTTGGTTCAGTAGGCGTCGGCTACAGCCGTGGTACAGAAGGTCAGAGGTGTGTGACAAACAAGGAAGTCTGGGTTAAGATAGGTGACAAGAGGAAGTCTGGGTTAAGATTAAGATAAGTTGCCGGAAAACCAGGAAGTCTGTGGTTAGGGAATACCAAAATGTATCTTCCATAAGAGACAATGCTAAAATAGCGCCATAAGAACCAATGTTAAAATAACTCCATAAGAGCCCATGTTAGCGCTCATCGCGAGGGTAGTCTACTACTGTGTGACGTTGTAGAAGGATGAGATCTGCTTTACCCTATCCATGTTTCATTTTCCCACTTTAACATTCACGCCAACAATTTCCGGCCCAGGGAAATGACGTGCTGAGTGTTTCACCTTGAAATTAATGTGTTTAAAAATGTTATACCATCGAAACTACTAACATACATCCATATTCGACATATATTGTACATGGAGCCAGTTAATACTCTAATTTACCAACATACTATTTGTGGTGACTACACCATTAATTATATAGACTTTCATTGTATTGTTATTTTCAAAGTAGTTAGTTACTCCTTTCAAGAAATGTAATTAAATTAACACACTTCGCCTGGGCTCTTGCTCTAAAGGACATACATCTTTCAAATACATTACCTCACAATATAAAATTAGATAAGGAGGTACTTAAAGCACGGTAGAATAAAGTAATAAAAGACATAAGTGTTTACATCCGTGTATAAAATCTGTATTATTTATGCAGAACGTATTTATTACAGACTACATTTAGGTAATGCATTAGTAAATATTTTATAAATAAACCGATTTAATTTAAAATATACTTATTTAAATATATATTACTAACCTCAATATGTTGTCAATACTTACTCAATGTAACACGAGAAATTTATAGTATCGTTTTATATCATTTACACTATTTGAAAATAGATTTAGTCTTACTGCTTTTCACTGCAACAAGTACTGTAACTATATAGTATGGTTATAGTCGGAGCAATCCGGGAATATAAATTAAAAACACTCTTTTACTTGCAGGGACTACTTCCAATATGCCAGTTCAAAACTTAAATTGTAAAAATCTAATTATTTTAGATTAGTGGAAATTAATGTAAAATAGTTTTCAAAGACTTCCATTTCACTGCTATCCGAATTAGAAATTATCATTGCATACCATATTTACAAGGTGATTCAGGTTACTTAAAACAAGTAGTCAACCTTAAAACAAGCAAACGTGCAAGGTGAATCGTGTATATTGCAGGCACTATTGAACTGTCAAGGCTAAAATATTATTACTTGTTTTGTTTGAGGTAGCTTAGAATATTACTAAGCAGAAAAAAATAAGTAATTTTATTTCGAATTGTTTTAGTTTTTTAGTTTCAGTTATAGATTTTATAATATAATACTAAAATAATTGTTGGAATACAAATGTGTTTAGATACCGACAAACTTTGAAATTTATTGCTGGTTGTCGAGTGCTAGGCCACATGACGTTCAATCAGTTTAATTTGAAGGAGTTAGCGACAAAAGTTTTGTAAAAAATCATAGACATTTTTTTACATAAAGTAGGTGATATGATTAATTCGGCATTATATATAACTAGCTGTACACTTAGCATTGTGAGGCGTTCTAACATGATGGGAAAGTAATTTAACAAGACATATCTGTGAGCCCAAAACTTTCAAGATGATTTCAGGCACTATCAATTTATAATGATTAGAGAAATGATGTACTTTTCAATTTAAATGTCAGGGAAACTCGATTTTATAGTTGAAAAATATGAAGTACTTGACATACATCCTAAAAAAATTTACGTTCTTGAGATATTACCAGAAATTTTAGTAGAGGCTGTTAAATAAAACACAGTTGGAATATTTAATAGGACTAGTTTAAGAAGATTTGATGTTATGTAGGACATCCTTCGATGAAATATCACTTCAGGGCGTTGTATGTCTTTATAGTGCCATAAAGAATGTTTTTATGCATATTTTTCTTATTGTTCCTAGTAAACGTGTTCTTCACGTATTGTCTCATAGCACAGTAATATACCAATTATTTAAGACAGTTATACATTTGAAACATTCTTTGCAACTTAACACATTGTATTTTCCTGTTAATAAAAATATTTAAATAATTGTGTCAGCTGTTTGTAATAATAGGTCAAGTGTAAACTTAATATAAAAAATGAGTAATATAAGACTATGAAACCACTGTATATTTTGTGAATATAACAGAAATCTTGTACTTTAAGTAAAGTATTACTTAAAATTTTGAAAAATATTCTGTGTTAGTTTACATGCTGTGATGAGAAACTCTCAGTCAATTAATTGACAAACTCATCTAACTAACACATAAACTTTTACTATTGATTGTGTTTAATTCTAGTTTCCGTAAGTACATTAATTAGTTCTAACATTAATAATTGTATCCTATATACAATTGGAGTCTTATATCAATTCAATAAACTTATATATTTTGAAGACTAAAATAAAGAATCAGTAAGTAATGGAACAAATTGTTTAGAAAATGTGTGACAATGTTACGCCATAGGAGATTCATAACCATTATTGAAGACTAATTTAATGGTAATTTTTTCAGTATGATGTTTTGGCGTAATCCTGTCATGTACATATATATATATATATATATATATATATTATATTTATATATATATATATATATATATGTGGGTCATTGCGTATTGTGGCGTGAATATGAATATTCACATACTGGTTGTGTGATTTTACACAAAACTATTGATTAATGACAATGCTATGAGGAATTTTCTTAAAATGCAGAATATTTCATTTTTAATCAAGAATTTTTTCCAATATTCAATTACTTTAGGTTATAACGGTCACATACTACTATAGTATCACTTAATAAAGCATTACTAATGTCCTATTTATGTATTACTAAATTAAAAATGGGATAAACCATTGTATAAGGAAATTTTCAAAGGAGAATACTTAATTGTTTAAAACTACGATGTCAAACTAGCTGATTGGCAATGCAAAAACTGAGAGCACTGAAGTTGTCACTCCTCTTCCTCTACTTAATTGACCGTTGTAGTTTACTAGAATCGCATCAGTTGTTAATAAAGTAACCTTGTGTGACCAGGGGATAGTATTAAAAATATATATTGTGGACTAAATTGTAGTTTTGTCTTTAGTTTCGCTCATTGTTAGGACTTGGTTTGAAAAAGATTGCAAATTTCAAATCGTTGTAAAATATGAAGTGAATTTTAACGTATATAATCCAATTAAATCACCCCTTTTTACCAAAGCTATTTGTATTTTATTTACATTCTCAATTTTTTATACATTAGAAGTGTGATTTTCTTTATCAGAAAATCAATGAATTGAATCTTTAAAAAATAACTAAATATAACTTGTATGGTATAATGAAAATACACTGAAAGTACAGAATTATTCTTTTAAAACCTAATATTGAATTTCAAAATTTTGAAACAAAAGTCACATTTTTATCTAAAAACAACTGTTTTTTTAAAATACTTGACTTGATTTATTCGCACAGAAATTTACAGGACAATTGTTGATTTTGATCATTAATTTAAGCGTACAGAGTATTACGGCTTAATGCTTCAAAGGGATTTGGGATTGCGCTACTCAACAGTGTTGTAATGTTTCCTGTACAATCGTTTCTCATAACAATGAGTGCGGGTAAAATACGATTCGCATAATATATGTAAATGCCCTGCTTTAAAGGTAATTTTTGTTGGAAAACATACCGTTCTGTTGATTTATGTAATACCCGGAAAGAATTATTGTACTTCTTTATAAAATTGAGAGGACGATCCCTCTATCAATACCTTTATTCTCCCCATCCTCACGGGCCCTCTAGTCTGTACGAGGAACATATCAAACTGGAACAAGGATAAATAGTTGGTACAGTACAGCACCACCAAGGTTACTGGTGAAGAATGCAATGGTCAAAGACAGGATTTCGGACCTGCGTTATCTGTAACCCAGACCCATCGTCCGACACCCTAGTTCACTGGGGACCGCCTCTTCCAGTTATCTCATACATACGAGGGCCCATGAATGGAATGTTTAGTTTTTCATTTACAAATTGTATTGCTGATGAACACGCAATGTAACAATAATTCCATATTTTACAAAGATAAAAATATAAACTTAAGGCTTGAAAAGTGATACATAACAACGGCCAATTATTAATACATTCGATCAGATCCAATAACTAGATAAGCTGTTGACTTGTAAAGTACATGAAGCATTACAATAAATGCTGTGACGTAATTTAATAAATCTTAAAATTATATGTTAAATTATTCTAATGATAATATGAGTGAGAAGGAATACGACAAAATATATGTTAAGACCAATCTCCTCCAATTACCCTTCCATTCAAAACTGTAAAAAAAGAAGTTCATATTGACTTACACATTAAAAGCATTAGTTGCAGCATAATAACTTTTATACGAGATGGAGGAATTCCTGTATATCAAAACATCATATTGTGATTAGACAAATTTTATTACAAATAATGCTTACATATTGGTGTTAGTTTGTTGTGTTTAAACGTAAATTTGCACAAACATTAAATAAAACTGTGGGACATTTAACAGTTTGAAGGTCTTTTATTAAAAGCTTTGTTGGTTGTAAATAATGAAATGGAGAACGTGATTAAAAAACATAATATGAACAATTTAACAGAAGTAAGTACTAAATTAATGTTATTTAAGTGTAGGTTGGTTCAAAGCTAAGTACGGTTTTTATCCATTCTCAAACGTGAGCTATATTATTTACGATGTTCCTCACCGACATTCCTCTTTTTTTTTTCTCCTGTTTTGTGTAAAGCAACTAAAATTAAACATGCAACACGGGAAGAAGAAAACTACTTTGGCTCGGTGAATATTCTGTTTCTGCCATATTCTTGACTGTTCATTTCAAAAAAATGTTTAAGTAAAAATGAAAGAGGTCTAAATTAGTTTTTTATATTATATTTAAGAGAGTGAGTTTGGAACATTATTACTGAATAAGCAGTACCGAAATTTTAATGGACCAAACAAATAACATATATATATAATATATTACATATATATTATATATATATATATATATATATATTATATATATATTTTTTATTTATTTATTATTATTATTAAAAAAATATTAACTATCTCAATTATATGTCTCTGTGTTGCGATATCTCGAGAACTAAATGACCCATATGCTTGGAGGTTACATGAAGATTCACTTTCAAATGAGGAATATGAAGTTCATTGGTAGTGCACGTCTCTGGAATTTGTTTCTTACCAAATATTTTTTCACATTTGTATTATGAGTAAAAGCTACATAAATAAAATAAAGTAAGGAATAAAAAATTGTTAAGAGACTTAGTTACAATAATATGAAATTTTATCTTGTGATGTATGGTGACTAGTTTGGTAAGATTATCTTTATATTCAACTAAGTCCTGTCACAGAGCGTTTGTACTAGTTTATTTGTTCCATAATCATCTATGGAATTTTCCTGATCCTGTTTTGGAGACAAGATACATACCCACAGAATATGGTAATAACTCGATACTTTTAAGACCAAAGTTTTGAATAACAACAATGAGTTCTGTGAAGATGCATGTCTCAATCCATGGGACTTGAACTAAGTAGTCTCACTCAATAGTCTCACGGATTTCCTCTATGTTTAGTTGGAATCTGAATTTTTTTAGTGTATATTTATTCAACATGTAATCTCGAAAATGAGATAAGAAATGAACTTCAAACTTTTATAATTTTAAAAGGCAACCAGTTACATGAAAGCCCGCTACCCAACACGTCAAAAATTTTAATTATAGTACAGTATTAATATCTCAATTCCTCTAAAACAGGCTCTCTAATAAATCATGGTCTGCAGAAAAACCAAAACAGATTTTTGCTTAGGGAAATTGTAATCACTTATTATTAGTTTATAATTTTATTTTTCAGTACTTTTTATATGTAAATTAGGTGGTAAATATTGTTTCATTAGGAAATGTCATAATTATAAAACGGTTATTTAAGTACAAGCTGTATTTTATATAGGAGAGGTTACATATTAGTTTAGCAATTAAACTTTTATAATATCTCAAGCCTAGGTGTAGGTTGTATGAAGCTCACGTGATGTTTATGCATGCAAACTACAAGCTCTGTAACAATATCCTTTTTTGGCTTTCGGTATTCTCTTTCTCGCTTGTTTGTTTGTGTCGGTTTATATGAATATTCAACATATAAGAACTCACTACCACCAAACAGCCCTCGCAACTATACTACTTTGCCACATTTCTGTTATACTTCTCTTTCTCTTCCGATCTACACACTATTTGCAGGTTTGAGGAATCCAAAGAAACTATACGCTTAATGCATTGACTAAAGCATACTATTTATGAAAAAATATGCTTTGAAAATTTACATATGCTTTTTTGGTGTAGTAAATCTCCAATTTTATTGTTGAATGTAACCCAACTTTAAGTGCTACAATATCTTTAAATTTTAAACCTTGGGTATACAAATAAGCGTACGATTCGTTAAATTGTTGACACAATGAGATATATATTGTTTTTATTTCTGTTCTAAAGAAAACTAATTTATTTTCCTTTTACGTTATGGAGCATGTGATGCCTAACTGTAGTTAAACTAAGTCACAGATCACACGCTTCCTGTATGGATCCCTTAGTTTCTCGAATGAGGAGGGATTTTTACTTTAAGTTTAAAGCTGTATGGTAATAAGGTAGCTTGAATTTATCATATTTATTTATTCTTCCAACGGATTACACCATTGTACAATAATAATATATAAATAAAATAGAACATTTTCGAGATGGCAAATACTATACTACATCAACATATTCTACTAGATGCTAAATAACTTCAACAATACAAATACATAATAATAAATAACAGTAACACAAATAATATAACAAACAAAAACAACAGCAAAGACAAACAACAGTGGTAAGAGCTTACTAAGAGAAAAAACATTAACAGGGGATTAAACTATGAAAAACGGGAAACAATTGGCAGTACAATTATGATTGACCAGGAAATAAACAAATATATTGCCAATGGATAGAATGTTTGTTTCTAGAGCATTTTTAACCTTCTTAATTGAAATTGAGGTCAACACTCCTTAGCCTTCTGAGAGAAATTATGATCAGGATTCTTATGAGGTCAAACACATTTTTAAAAAGGGTGGAATCAAATTATCACCAGAGCTGAAATTCAACAGGGAACTCAGCTATATTTTGGGGGATAAATTAAAATAATACACATGCGTCAGACATTAGGGGAGCCAGTCTTCCATCTTATTGAATACTATCTATCAGTTTTATCCTTCTCGCTACCTATTCCGTTTTTTCTTGGGTTCTTGCCAATTTTTATACTGCTTGACTTGTAAATCCCGAGCTATCTTTCTAATTTCAGATATAAAAAAAGCACATGCTGGCCCAAGTGGGTCTCTCAAATTAAGGCAGCTAATCCTCTTGTTCGAGAGCTTCTGCACATTCGTTTTTTTAAATTCTGGATAATAATTTGTAGCATTTGGAAATTTTAGCACGCACATTCTCTTGGGATTCCATACTTTCATTCTAAATACATTTTTCGGCACAGTGGACGGTATTAAATTTGAAACTATTCGTTTTGTCGTCCTTATATGTCTAACGCTCCGCTACGATTTTTTATTACTAATCGAATTTGGTCTCGAAAATTACAGTGCAGCCACATCGCACAAACGCATAAGTTTCTATGTTTTATTTCAAAGTATTCGATCACGTCATGTTAGTAAATTTTTTATCAATATTTGTTAAATATTTTTATGATATGATCAGTTTTGTTTAGTTTTTAATAGTGCATAGAAAATAGTTGGTAAACTTGGATATTGTTATAGTTTTAAAATAAGGCCTAGGCTCAATTGTGTTATTTAAAACCTGAATTTTAAGAACATTGAATTTTTTTTAATTGTTTCAATTTAAACTAAAAACATTTAAAATAGCCAGGTGTTCGTTTAAACTTATAATGTTTGAGTATACAAACAAAAATTTTAAACCAAGTCCTTTTTAATTTTTAGAATGATCTAAAATATTATAGGAAAACATTTTTTATTTACAAAAAACATATACACAAATATATTATATTTATCTTACATTTTGATAAATTAGTAAAATTACCCCCTTTTACTTATACCTTTACCTAAGTCGGTGATTAAAAATAAAACAATTTAATTTTAAGTACAGTGAGTTTGGATAAAATTGATTATTGATACAATTTAAAGTATAAACTATATATTACATATTGAACAATTTATTCTAGACAATGGAAAATTAGCCTACGAAATGGGCTATGCAGGCCTATTGCGTAGGCTAAAGTCGTACTAAAAATTTTAATGTTATAAGGTTTTTTTAAGGCATAAAAATGTAGAAATTTAGTTGTGTTGATGAAGGACATAAGAGTTAATACTGTCGTATTTAGACAAAAAACCGCACGGTTAGAATTTAAGACCCACAATACACAAGACCGTGATATATTATGACGACCTGCCGGGGGATATAAGGGAGGAGTCAAGCGTCTCGGAAAAGTCAGGGTTGAGCCCCCAGTCTGAGTGAATGAAAGACTCGGATCCTTGGACTCCCAATTGTGTTAACAAACCACTTTTGTTTGACATTATATTCAACATTTTGTAAATGCTACCTGATTCAAATAAATTTGAAGTTTTGAAATCTTTGTTTACCATATGTTTTCTAAATAGAATATTGTGAAATATAGTAAGAATTGGTTTTTGAAATGGAATTTATCCTAATCTTTAATTACATGAATACCAACACTTGTTATGAATATCTTGTTTGGTAAAGTGTGACAACATTTCTGGGTAATTTTTGTATTAGCATATTTATGTAGATGTGGAACTTAGTAAATTTTTTATTATATAAATGTCGTAGTGAAAAGTTAGGGAGGATTCCTGAGAAGAGAGACTCAGTTGGAATAACGCACATTTTTCCTTTACGACCCTGCCTTTAGTATAACTCTTTTGCGTAATATGAAAAGATGGTATAAGTAAGCGTTATTTTACACCGCAACGCTCGCACCAATGTTTCCGAGGAATAAGTAACGGGGACTGGTCATAACCGATAATACGCTAATTCTTATCTCGTTTCCGTTCTAAAGTTTCACTTAGTTTCCTAAATGCATAAATATAATTCTTTAAAATTTTGTTGAAGGACATAAATCAAACGTGCGCAGAACCATGTTTTAAAGCAGGAGAATCGAAAACAAACTCCATGGTGATTGTGTAGCGTTTTTACGAGCTCTATTTCTTTGACACCACACATGTCGAATTTTGGAGTTAACTACCACACACTGATGAATTATGTGACTTAGGCTCTGTCCTTGAAATTGAAATATGAAAACTATACTCTGTACTCTAGAAATGCGAGAGAAATAGGGATAAATTTTGTTTTTGGGAAATAATCATATGAAAGAATCTAGTTTTCAAAAACCATTTTTTTAACGTGCTTTAAAGTCACTCATTGCATTTAATTTAACATTTCGGGCCCAGTTGTTTACTTGTATTATGAACTAATCAAAACTGTCGTCAGCAAAAAACAAAATAAAGCTTCCCATATAAATTAATCCTGGAATATTACTGATAATAAATCAAAAATACAAAAATGGTCCTAACGTACTGCCCTGGATTACCCCGTCTAGTGACAGTTCGTCAACTATTATGTCCACCAGATTGAAAATCCCACTTGGCGCACTTTACTTTGAAATAACTACTAAAATTTAAGCCAAAGAGCAGTGCCGCTAAACGCCTTATAGCTAACTAATTTGTCCCAATAAGAATACATACGCGATCAATTGAGTCGAACGCCCTTTTTCAGGTGGTCTTAAGAAATATGAGCCAAAATGCATCTATTCGTTTTTAGATAGGATTGGTATTTAAATCTTTAATTTATGTCAAATAAAGCATCATTTACCAAATTTGTCACGGCCTAAAATCCCATACTGAATTTTCCACATAAAAATGTTATTGTTTTACCAGGGTTAAGATACTTAGCTTGGGGGGGACCTTATTTTTTTATACTATTCGTTCTAGTAACTTTAGAGTAACACGCATTAGCGGCAAAGAGATTAGGGACGGAAGTTTGCTTTTAAATCTTGTAAAAAGTCGTTTAGATTTTGTGTATGGGAAATATATTGCGTTTGCCGGCGCTAATTTAAATTACACGTACCAATCAGGGTGAAAATTCCTCCTGTTGAAAATACTGGTAAGAATTAAAGATGTGTCCAAAGGTTTTAAGGATAAAGTGAATATTATTTGTAAGAAGATTAGCTGAGTATCCCCATCCAGTCCAGGGGCAGGGACTGTAGTATTGATAAAACACGGCCTGCACGCGAACCGTACTCATGCTCGGTTCGTGACTCACAAAGTTGTGGTCGATGCAAGTCATGGCTATGTTTCCGCTCACTACGTGCGGGTTTGATCCACACAATGTCCAAGTCCGTAACCGTTTTTAAGACAGTTTAAGTATCTGTTTGTAATTGTCTTCATTACATGTATGCAAGTCTATGTTGGCAGTCTCCAGAGAAAAATGCACCTTTTCTGTCGTTCCGGATGTTAATATGTAATAATATGTACTAGATGTCAATAACATGTATTTACATTACCTATTAAAATGTTCTCTGTTAAAAAGCTAGTATGTTAAAATGTTTGTTTGAGTGGAGTAATATAGTCTAGTGAAATTCGGGGTAAACGTTCCCCAGTTGTGGTTCTGTGTATGCAGTTACGGGCTACACTGTTTGTGTTTAACCAAGGATAAATTACGCCGTCCATTTAGCGTTCCTAGTCTTATCAGTGCGTGACACGGCTACACGGTCAAATCTGTCAATGTTCAATTTCACCTCACACGCACCCTCAGAAAAACACTCGGTCAGAACAATTATATCTAAATCATTCCACCATAGAATTTATAGTAAACAAGCAACTCCGTCTATATTTTTTTTGTAATGGTCCTCATATTAGTATGGAATAAAAATTGATATGATCTAATTCGCTATTTAAAGAAAAAAACTATAGAATTTCTATTATGTTCCCACAAAGCTATTTATTTCAAAG